>NC_057804.1:639493692-639539184 GCF_018294505.1 Triticum aestivum | reverse complement strand
AGCTCCGGAGAGGCGGCGGGGGTGTCCGGTAACCGTGGTGACACAGGCTGGTGGGCGGCTGTTGTGGTGGTGCATCTTGAAGTGCCTCGGGTGATGGTTGTGGTTGTGGATCGGGAGAAATCCTTGTCGGCTTGTCCGGCACCGACGCGGTGACGCTTGCGGGCGCCATTGGACCCTCCTGAGGGGCGTCGGATATATCTCTTCCCCACCATCCCTCGCGTACCGGGGGAAACTCTAGAACTTGTTCGGGCAACAGCGGCGGCGTCGTCGCATTCCTTCTTGAAGGTGTTGCTTGGTGCGAGGCGCTTCAAGATGCTGGGAGCGCGATGGCACTTCGTCGGAGGGTGCAGCGGTTGCCGGTCTTCCTTTCCTCGTTGATCTGCCGGTGTCGGCATTCATTTCTCTTTCATTTTCTTTTGTTTTCTTTTGGGCTTATCTGTGCTGCGGCCCCAGCGTGCTAGATGTATCGGAGATTTGCTTTATAATATAAAGCGGGGGGGAACCCTTTTTCTCAATAGATTGAATAAATTTGCCTTTTTTAAAGCCAAAAGGTTGGTAAAATTGATCCATGTTCCTACCTACTGATTACATCATTGAGTTACCTCATCATTGAGTTACCATCATAAATCCATATAGGTTATCATCATCAATCTATTAAGCTATCTTTTTTAAGCATGTTAGACTACATGTATGAAATTTCTCATTAATAACTGAGTTACCATTTCGTTTCAAGGAAGATTACCAAAGTGTCTGCATTGAGTAATCAACATCCTTTAACACTAATTCAACATAGAAAAATATCCTTTTTTATAGAACAAACCCATGACAGAACAAGTTATCATGCTAATTCATTACAATTTACCAGGAAAACTCAAAAACAGAGGTGTTAAAACACTACAAGAATACCATGTGTTGATTTACATTAATGCCACCAGAATTTTTTGATAAGAAATGAGGTTGATGAAATGAGGTTGATAGGAACTATCGCTGGCGTACTCCCATACGCTGGTTACTCCAAAAATGATACCTGCTATAAAAAAATGAAGTAAACAGTGCAGAAAAAGAAAAAATTATACTTGTTGTGAAAAAATAATCAAAATTGCTTGTAAGTGTGGAATTGATGGATGAAATTATATGTGCTAGTAGGTGCTGCAACACAAAAAAATGGCACATGACAATGGGGGTAATGTGGATATCATGATGAGTGGTGTGGGGACAAACCAACAGTGTGAACAAGCACATACGGCAAGCTTTGGTTCTGCAAACATCAACAAAACAGACGAAGGTAAAACATTTACCATGATACCACATTTTTATTCACAGACTTGTTACCATCATACTTGAAATGCAATTACCAACCATGTTATTTGGAACTACCACATACACCATGCATCAGTTAACAAACACCAAGCTTACTGCACAAAAGTTACCATGAAATTAGGTACAATTACCACACTTACTGCATAAGAATTATCATGCAATCTGTATTACAATTACAGGCTTTCAGTTTACAACTACAAAAAAATCTTACTGCATGCAAACTTTACCAGGCAAGTGGAGTACCAGTTACCACAATTTTTGGCATGTAGAAAATATAACACAAACTAACAACTTCAAAAACATTACAGGAGCTACATCTAGAAGCAACCCAATGGTCCGAGAGACAAGCAAAGAACCAACAACTAGCAGCATAGGGGGGACAAAAAGCTTCTTTGATCATTCAGTCAGCGAGCCAGCGAGTCCAGAAACAGGAGGAGAAAATGCTGATCAGGCAGACAAAAACACTGAGGCATAGTCCACACCGAAGCCTCTTGATGAAACGGTGAAGTTTGATACTTATGAGGAAGCTTATGATCACTACAAGCAATATGCACTCAGACATGGGTTTGGGATGAGGCTGGAATACAGAAAAACAATTAAAGACGACATTGTAAGCAGAGTCCTCTTGGTTTGTGGGAAATACGTCAAGCCAAAAACAAACAAGGAGGAAACACAGGATGTGCAGAACCCAAAAGGCATCGTGAAGAAGAGGAAAAGAGGGAAGGTTGTGAGGCCGGGATGTCTGACCCACCTTTACATCACCCACATGGATGCATGGTGGAGAGTCAAACGCTTCAACGACGACCACAACCACCCTCTAATAAGAAAGCCATCCTTGACAAAGTTCCTATCATCACATAGGAACATTCCCAAGGATGAGCATGACTTCTTGAAGATATTGCACGGATGCAACATAGAGACAGCAAGACAGATGCTACTAATGCAACGGTTCTACGGGTCTCCTAAAGATGTACCATACACGACACAGGACATCGCAAACCAGCGAGCTAAATTCCACATGGAGTACCGCCACGCTGATGTGGGAAGCACAATCTCATACTTCCAAGAAATGAAGGCACATGATTCAGATTTCTATTGAAGAATAAAGCTTGATGATGAGGACAGAGTGGAAAAAAATTTCTGGATAGATGGTGCGTCGCGCAGGGCATATGCTAGATACAATGATGTCATATCATTTGACACAACATACATGACAAACATGTACAAGATGCCCTGTGCACCCTTCATTGGAATTAATAACCATGGGCAATCAATCCAGTTTGGTTGTGGATTTTTTTGAAACGAACTATTTGGTAACTTTGTGCGGCTATTTAATGCATTCTTGCATGCAATGGATGGAATTGCGCCAAAGAACATAATAACAGATCAAGATTTTGCAATGAGGAGTGCTATTGATGAGATGTTCATCGGGATAGTACACAGGAATTGCCGCTGGCATATAATGAAAAAAGCACAGCAGAAGCTTGGGAAGCTGATGGCTGACGATGAGCCACTAAACAATGCATTCAAGTATTGTGTTGACAACAACCTGACTGGTATTTTACTTCTCACCCTCACTACCTTAAACACAGTAAAATGGGTTTGCATGCATGATATCAACAGTTACCATGTAAGAAGGTGACAGGTTACCATTGTATTATAACAAAGATTACCTACATTCATTATTTTCTATACTGTACCTATCATGTTCATGTTTGTTGCACACATTTCGGTTGTACGCCCTACAAGTTACAAAAAAACTTACCATGATGATTGATAGGAATCTTGATTTTTGCTAGTTAAAAATGATGCTTGTACTACACACACCGAGCGGGTTTCGTCGTGGACAAAAAAGCATCCTATGTGCAATGTACTTACCGTGATGCTTGAACTAAAGTAACCAAATGTGTGTGATAGGATTATCAACAATTATGGTGTTCTCTGTTGGAAATATGCCCTAGAGGCAATAATAAAATGGTTATTATTATATTTCCTTGTTCATGATAATTGTCTATTGTTCATGCTATAATTGTATTGACCGGAAACTGTAATACATGTGTGAATACATAGACCACAACATGTCCCTAGTGAGCCTCTAGTTGACTAGCTCGTTTATCAATAGATGGTCATGGTTTCCTGACTATGGACATTGGATGTCATTGATAAC
Organism: Triticum aestivum; assembly: GCF_018294505.1. NCBI lineage: Eukaryota > Viridiplantae > Streptophyta > Magnoliopsida > Poales > Poaceae > Triticum > Triticum aestivum. Next base: position 639,535,697 of record NC_057804.1, on the reverse strand, counting down.
AGGATCACATCATTAGGAGAATGATGTGATGGACAAGACCCAATCCTAAGCATAGCACAAGATCGTGTAGTTTGTTTGCTAAAAGCTTTTCTAATGTCAAGTATCATTTCCTTAGACCATGAGATTGTGCAACTCCCGGATACCGTAGGAATGCTTTGGGAGTACCAAACGTCACAACGTAACTGGGTGGCTATAAAGGTACACTACAGGTATCTCCAAAAGTGTCTATTGGGTTGGCACGAATCGAGACTGGGATTTGTCACTCCGTATGATGGAGAGGTATATTTGGGCCCACTCGGTAATGCATCATCATAATGAGCTAAATGTGAATAACATGTTAGTCACGGGATCATGCATTACAGAACGAGTAAAGTGACTTGCCGGTAACGAGATTGAACGAGGTATTGGGATACCGACGGTCGAATCTCGGGCAAGTAACATACCGATTGACAAAGGGAATTGTATACGGGATTGATTGAAACCCCGACATCGTGGTTCATCCGATGAGATCATCGTGGAAAATGTGGGAGCCAACATGGGTATCCAGATCCCACTATTGGTTATTGGCCGGAGACCTGTCTCGGTCATGTCTGCATGATTCCCCAAGTCGTAGGGTCTACACACTTAAGGTTCGATGACGCTAGAGTTGTGATGGGAATTAGTATGTGGTTACCAAATGTTGTTCGAAGTCCCAGATGAGATCCCGGATGTCACGAGGAGTTCCGGAATGGTCCGGAGGTAAAGATTTATATATGGGAAGTCCGATTTCAATCACTGGAATGATTTCGGGGGTTACTAGTATTGTACCGGGACCGCCGAAAGGTGTCCGGGGGTCCACCGGGTGGGTCCACCTGCCACGGGGGACTCAATGGGCTGAACAAGGGTGGGAACCAGCCCCCTAGTGGGCTGGTGCGCCCCCCAAGGGCCCAAGGCGCCTAGGGTTAAAAACCCTAGGGGGTGGGGGCGCCTCCCACCAACTTGGGGGGCAAGCTCCCCCCCCCCTTGGCCGCCGCCCCCCTTAGATGAGATCTAAGGGGGCCGACCCCCTCTCTCCTTCCCCCTATAAATAGTGGGGGGTGGGAGGGCTGCCATACTCTTCCCCTGGCGCAGTCCTCCTCCTCTCCAACTCCACCTCCTCCTCCGTAGTGCTTGGCGAGGCCCTGCCGGAGAACCTCAAGCTCCTCCACCACGCCGTCGTGCTACCGGAGCTCTCCCTCAACTTCTCCTCTACCCTTGCTGGATCAAGGAGGAGACATCCCCGGGCTTTATGTGTGTTGAATGCGGAGGCGCCGTCCGTTCGGCGTTAGATCGGATTTTCCGTGATTTGAATCGCCGCGAGTACGACTCCCTCATCTGCGTTCTAGTGATGCTTCCGCTTAGTGATCTTCAAAGGTATGAAGGTTCTAATCCTCTCCCTCTCTTGTTGCTAGAATCTCCATAGATTGATCTTGGTGTTGCATAGAAAATTTAGAATTATTGCTACGTTCCCCAACAGTGGCATCATGAGCTAGGTCTATTGCGTAGATTCTATTCACGAGTAGAACACAAGTAGTTGTGCGCGTTGGTTTGTTCAATTTGCTTACTGTTACTAGTCCTATCTTGTTTTGGCGGTATTGTGGGATGAAGCGGCCCGGACCGACCTTACACGTACACTTACATGAGACAGGTTCCACCGACTGACATGCACTTGTTGCATAAAGGTGGCTAGCGGGTGCCAGTCTCTCCCACTTTAGTCGGATCGGATTTGATGAAAAGGGTCCTTATGAAGGGTAAATAGAAATTGGCATATCACCGTTGTGGCTTTTGCGTATGTAAGAAACGTTCTTGCTAGAAACCCATAGCAGCCACGTAAAACATGCAACAACAATTAGAGGACGTCTAACTTGTTTTTGCAGGGTATGCTATGTGATGTGATATGGCCAAAAGAATGTGATGAATGATATGTGAAGTATGAGATTGATCATGTTCTTGTAATAGGAATCACGACTTGCATGTTGATGAGTATGACAACCGGCAGGAGCCATAGGAGTTGTATTAATTTATTGTATGACCTGCATGTCAATGACACCGCCATGTAATTACTTTACTTTATTGCTAACCATTAGCCATAGTAGTAGAAGTAATAGTTGGTGAGACAACTTCATGAATTCACGATGATGGAGATCATGGTGTCATGCCGGTGACGAAGGTGATCATGCCGCGCCTCGAAGATGATGATCAAAGGCGCAAAATGATATTTGCCATATCATGTCTCTTTATGATTTGCATGTGATGTTTGTCATGTTTACATATTATTTGCTTAGAATGACGGTAGCATAAATTAGATGATCCCTCATTAAAATTTCAAGAAGGTGTTCCCCCTAAATATGCACCGTTGCGAAAGTTCGTTGTTTCGAAGCACCACGTGATGATCGGGTGTGATAGATTCTAATGTTCGTATACAACGGGTTTAAGCCAGATTTACACAGGCAAAACACTTAGGTTGACTTGACGAGCCTAGCTGTACAGACATGCCCTCGGAACACAAGAGACCGAAAGGTCGAACATGAGTCGTATAGTAGATACGATCAACATGAAGATGTTCACCGATGATGACTAGTCTGTCTCACGTGATGATCGGACACGGCCTAGTTGACTCGGATCATGTATCACTTAGATGACTAGAGGGATGTCTATCTGAGTGGGAGTTCATTAAATAATTTGATTAGATGAACTTAATTATCATGAACATAGTCTAAAATCTTTGCAATATGTCTTGTAGATCAAATGGCCCATGCTAATGTTGCCCTCAACTTCAACGCGTTCCTAGAGAAAACCAAGCTGAAAGACGATGGTAACAACTATACGGACTGGGTCCAGAACTTGAGGATCATCCTCATAGCTGCCAAGAAAGCATATGTCCTAGAAGCATCGCTAGGTGAAGCACCCATTTTCCCAGCAACTCAAGACGTTATGAACGCCTGGCATTCGCGTAGTGATGATTACTCCCTGGTTCAGTGTGGCATGCTTTACAGCTTAGCACCGGGGCTCCAAAAGCATTTCGAGCAACACGGAGCATATGAGATGTTCCAAGAGCTGAACATGGTTTTCCAAGCTCATTCCCGGGTCGAGAGATATGAAGTCTCCGACAAGTTCTACAGTTGTAAGATGGAGGAAAACAATTCTGTCAGTGAGCATATACTCACTATGTCCGGGTTACACAACCTTTTATCTTAGTTAGGAGTTAATATCCCAGATGACTCGGTCATTCACAGGATCCTCCAGTCGCTCCCACCTAGCTACAAGAGCTTTGTGATGAACTACAATATGCAGGGGATGGAGAAGTCCATTCCTGAGTTATATTCAATGCTGAAATCAGCGGAAGTGGAAATCAAAAAGGAACATCAAGTGTTGATGGTGAATAAGACCACTAGTTTCAAGAAAGGCAAGGGTAAAAAGAACTTGAAGAAGTACGGCAAGGGAGTTGCCGCGCCCGGTAAATCAGTTGCCGGGAAGAAGCCAAACAATGGACCCAAGCCCGAGACTCAGTGCTTTTATTGCAAGGGAAATGGTCACTGGAAGCGGAACTGCCCCAAGTACTTAGCGGACAAGAAGGCCGGCAACACCAAAGGTATATGTGATATACATGTTATTGATGTGTACCTTATGAGTACTCGTAGTAGCTCCTGGGTATTTGATACCAGTGCAGTTGCTCATTTTTGTAACTCAAAACAGGAGCTGCGGAATAAGCGGAGACTGGCGAAGGACGAAGTGACAATGCACGTCGGGAATGGTTCCAAGGTCGATGTGATCGCCGTCGGCACACTACCTCTACATTTACCTACGGGATTAGTTTTAAACCTCAATAATTGTTATTTAGTGCCAGCTTTGAGCATGAACATTGTATCTGGATCTCGTTTAATGCGAGATGGCTACTCATTAAATCCGAGAATAATGCTTGTTCTATTTATTTGAGAGATATGTTTTATGGTCATGCCCCGCTGGTCAATGGTTTATTCTTATTTAATCCCGAACATGATGTTACACATATTCATAGTGTGAGTACCATAAGATTTAAGGTTAATAATGATAGTCCCACATACTTGTGGCACTGCCGCCTTGGTCACATTGGTGTCAAACGCATGAAGAAGCTACATGCAGATGGACTTTTGGAGTCTCTTGATTATGAATCATTTGACACATGTGAACCATGCCTCATGGGCAAGATGACCAAGACTCCGTTCTCCGGAACAATGGAGCGAGCAACCAACTTGTTGGAAATCATACATACTGATGTGTGCGGTCCAATGAGCGTTGAGGATCGCGGTGGCTATCGTTATGTTCTCACCCTCACTGATGACTTAAGTAGATATGGGTATGTCTACATAATGAAACACAAGTCTGAAACCTTTGAAAAGTTCAAGGAATTTCAGAGTGAGGTGGAAAATCAGCGTGACAGGAAAATAAAGTTCTTACGATCAGATCGTGGGGAAGAATATTTAAGTCACGAGTTTGGTACGCACTTAAGGAAATGTGGAATTGTTTCACAACTCACGCCGCCTAGAACACCTCAGTGTAATGGTGTGTCCAGACGTCGTAATCGCACTCTATTGGATATTACGATCTATGATGTCTCTTACCGATTTACCGCTATCATTTTGGGGATACACTTTAAAGACAACCACATTCACTTTAAATATGGCATTGTCTAAATCCGTTGAGACGACACCGTATGAATTATGGTTTGGGAAGAAACCTAAGCTGTCGTTTCTAAAAGTTTGGGGATGCGATGCTTATGTCAAGAAACTTCAACCTGAAAAGATCAAACCCAAGTTGGAAAAATGTGTCTTCATAGGATACCCTAAGGAAACCATTGGGTATACCTTCTACCTCAGATCCGAAGGCAAGATCTTCATTGCCAAGAACAGATACTTTATGGAGAAAGAGTTTCTCTCGAAAGAAGTAAGTGGGAGGAAAGTAGAACTTGATGAAGTACTGCCTCTTGAACCGGAAAGTAGCGCAGCTCAAGGAAATGTTTCTGTGGTGCCTGCACTGACTAGAGAGGAAGTTAATCATGATGATCAAGGTACTTCGGATCAAGTTGCTACTGAACTTCGTAGGTCCACAAGGGCACATTCTGCACCAGAGTGGTACGGCAACCCTGTACTGGATACCATGTTGTTAGACAACGGTGAACCTTCGGACTATGAGAAGTGATGGCGGGCCCAGATTCCAACAGATGGCTTGAAGCCAAGAAATCCGATATAGGATCCATGTATGAAAACAAAGTATGGACTTTGAAAGACTTGCCCAATGATCGGCGAGCCATAGAAAATAAATGGATCTTTAAGAAGAAGATTGATGTGGATGGTAATGTGACCATCTAGAAAGCTCGGCTTGTCGCTAAGGGTCATCGACAAGTTCAAGGGGTTCACTACGATGAGACCTTCTCACCCGTAGCGAAGCTGAAGTCAGTCTGAATCATGTTAGCAATTGCCGCATTCTATGATTATGAAATATGGCAAATGGACGTCAAAACCGCATTCCTTAACGGCTTCCTTAAGGAAGAATTGTATATGATGCAGTCGGAAGGTTTTTTCGATCCTAAGAATGCTAACAAGGTATGCAAGCTCCAGCGCTCCATCTATGGGCTGGTGCAAGCATCTCGGAGTTGGAACATTTGCTTTGATGAAATGATCAAAGTGTTTGGGTTTATGCAGACTTATGGAGAAGCCTGCGTTTACAAGAAAATGAGTGGGAGCTCTGTAGCATTTCTCATATTATATGTGGATGACATACTATTGATGGGAAATGATATAGAACTTTTGGAAATCATAAATGCCTACTTGAATAAGTGTTTTTCAATGAAGGACCTTGGAGAAGCTGCTTACATATTAGGCATCAAGATCTATAGAGATAGATCAAGACGCCTCATAGGTCTTTCACAAAGCACATACCTTGATAAGATATTGAAGAAGTTCAATATGGATCAGTCCAAGAAGGGGTTCTTGCCTATTTTGCAAGGTGTGAAATTGAGCATGGCTCAAAGCCCGACCACGACAGAGGATAGAGAAAAGATGAGTGTCATCCCCTATGCCTCAGCCATAGGGTCTATTATGTATGCCATGTTGTGTACCAGACCTGATGTAAAACTTGCCGTAAGTTTGGTAGGAAGGTACCAAAGTAATCCCCGCATGGAACACTGGACAGCGATCAAGAATATCCTGAAGTACCTGAAAAGGACTAAGGGTATGTTTCTCGTTTATGGAGGTGACGAAGAGCTCATCGTAAAGGGTTACGTTGATGCTAGCTTTGACACAGATATGGATGACTCCAAGTCACAAACCGGATATGTGTATATTTTGAATGGTGGGGCGGTCAGCTGGTGCAGGTGCAAACAAAGCATCGTGGCGGGATCTACATGTGAAGCGGAGTACATGGCAGCCACGGAGGCAACACATGAAGCAATATGGATGAAGGAGTTCATTACCGACCTAGGAGCTATTCCGAATGCGTCGGGTCTGATGACTATCTTCTATGACAACACTAGTGTTATTGCCCTTGCCAAGGAGCCCAGGCTTCACAAGAAGACCAGGCATATCAAGCATTGCTTCAACTCCATTCCTGAAAATGTTCAAGATGGAGACATAGATATTTGTAAAGTGCATATGGATCTGAATGTCGCAGATCCGTTGACTAAACATCTTCCTTGAGCAAAACATGATCAACACCAAAACTCTATGGGTGTTTGATTCATCACAATGTAACTAGATTATTAACTCTAGTGCAAGTGGGAGACTATTGGAAATATGCCCTAGAGGCAATAATAAAATGGTTATTATTATATTTCCTTGTTCATGATAATTGTCTATTGTTCATGCTATAATTGTATTGACCGGAAATCGTAATACATGTGTGAATACATAGACCACAACATGTCCCTAGTGAGCCTCTAGTTGACTAGATCGTTGATCAATAGATGGTCATGGTTTCCTGACTATGGACATTGGATGCCATTGATAACGGGATCACATCATTAGGAGAATGATGTGATGGACAAGAACCAATCCTAAGCATAGCACAAGATCGTGTAGTTCGTTTGCTAAAAGCTTTTCTAATGTCAAGTATCATTTCCTTAGACCATGAGATTGTGCAACTCCCATATACTGTAGGAATGCTTTGGGTGTACCAAACGTCACAACGTAACTGGGTGGCTATAAAGGTACACTACAGGTATCTCCAAAGTGTCTGTTGGGTTGGCACGAATCGAGACTGGGATTTGTCACTCCGTATGACAGAGAGGTATCTCTGGGCCCACTCGATAATGCATAATCATAATGAGCTCAATGTGACTAAGCAGTTAGTCATGGGATCATGCATTACGGAACGAGTAAAGTGACTTGCCGGTAATGAGATTGAACGAGGTATTGGGATACCGACGATCAAATCTCGGGCAAGTAACGTACCGATTGATGAAGGGAATTGTATACGGGATTGATTGAATCCCCAACATCGTGGTTCATCCGATGAGATCATCATGGAACATGTGGGAGACAACATGGGTATCCAGATACCGCTGTTGGTTATTGCCCGGAGAGCTGTCTCGGTCATGTCTGCATGATTCCCGAACCCGTAGGGTTTACACACTTAAGGTTCGAGGATGCTAGAGTTGTTATGGGAATTAGTACATGGTTACCGAATGTTGTTCGGAGTCTCGGATGAGATCCCAGACGTCACGAGGAGTTTCGGAATGGTCCGGAGGTAAAGATTTATATATGGGAAGTCCAATTTCAGTCACCAGAATAATTTTGGGGGTTACCGGTATTGTACCGGGACCGCCGAAAGGTGTCCGGGGGTCCACCGGGTGGGTCCACCTGCCACGGGGGACTCAATGTGCTGAACAAGGGTGGGAACCAGCCCCTAGTGGGCTGGTGCGCCCCCAAGGGCCCAAGGGGCCTAGGGTTGAAAACCCTAGGGGATGGGGGCGCCTCCCACCAACTTGGGGGGCAAGCTCCCCCCTTGGCCGCCCCCTAGATGAGATCTAAGGGGGACGGGCCCCTCTCCCCTTCCCCCTATAAATAGTGGTGGGTGGGAGGGCTGCCATACCCTTCCCTTGGCGCAGCCCTCCCCCTCTCCAACTATACCTCCTCCTCTGTAGTGCTTGGCGAAGCCCTGCCGGAGAACTGCAAGCTCCTCCACCACGCCGTCGTGCTACCGGAGCTCTCCCTCAAATTCTCCTGTCCCCTTGCTGGATCAAGAAGGAGGAGACGTCCCCGGGCTGTATGTGTGTTGAACGCGGAGGCGCCGTCCGTTCGGTGTTAGATCGGATCTTCCGCGATTTGAATCGCCGCGTGTACGACTCCCTCATCCGCGTTCTAGTGACGCTTCCGCTTAGTGATCTTCAAAGGTATGAAGATGCTCATCCTCTTCCTCTCTTGTTGCTAGAATCTCCATAGATTGATCTTGGAGTTGCGTAGAAAATTTTGAATTATTGCTACGTTCCCTAACATTCTCGTTACCAACATGTCCGAACTAAGGTTACCACCAAACAATAACAGATGTTATCATGTTTCTGTTATGAATACAGTTGAGGAGTTTGAACACAAGCGTTGGGTGATTATGGAAGCGTATGGCTAGACCGACAATGAGAATTTCAAATGGCCATGGGAAAACAGGAAATGTTGGGTCCCGTCATACTATATGCATGATTTTTTTCCGTTCTTGGAGACCACGGCAAGAAGCGAGGGTTTTAACTCTATGCTCAAGAAGTATGTCAACCCAAATAACTCACTAATCAAATTCGCACAACAATACATTGCGATACATGATAAGGTGATGGCTAGCATGTCAAAAGAGCAGTTGGAAACAGTGTATAAAGAAACCGAAATGTACTCGATGAACCAGCTCGAGATGCAGGTGCAGTGGTTGTACACGCATAACCTGTTTTGCAAGTTCCAGGTGAAGATGAAGGTGAAATCAGCCTACAGATGCGACACATTAGATGATGGTACCTTCAAGGTCAGCTCAGTGCGGGGTATAATACCAAAATATGGGGACAGGGACTACCATGTGCAAGAAAACATGGATGAACAGACATACTCGTGTACTTGCTGCAAGTTGGTCGTGACGGGCTACTGTGTGCACACGTACTACGAGTTATGGACCGGATTGGGGTTTACGAGATACCTGAAAAGTACATCCTAAAGAGGTGGACTTGGGATCCATAGGAGGATCTTATTCAACCTGATCTTGAACAGCCAACAGTTAAGAAGTCGATGTCAGAGGAAGGGAAATGCGTCATGTGATATACGCCAATTCTTAAAGAATTTAAGGCATCAGCCAAAGACGCTTGCCTAACAGATGATGGAACCAGATTGGCAAGAAAACACCTGTATAAATTCAAGGAGGAGTTTGAAACCCTGAAGAACAATCAACTTAGAAAAGCAAGAAAGGAAAAGGAAGAAGCAAAAGGATCATTTCAAGGACAACCGAATCCCTGCTTGATACCTTTGGGGTGGGTGAATGAAGACAACTCCGCCATACAGCACCAAAACGCCCCCGATGCAAAACAACAGGAGAACCCAGCCACACAGCAAACAAGTGCCACTAATGTGCAGCGACAGGAGAACCCCGCCACACAACAAGAAAGTACCACTATAATGTGCAGCAATAGGATAACCCCGCCACACAACAAGCAAGTGTGCGTGTGATGATACATGCTAGCAAAAACAGTCATGATTTTGTCATCCAGCCCCCACATCCTGATGCAGCTCCATCATCAAACACAAAGGTGATACTAGACCCTCCCAAGACTACAAAGAAGGGGCAGCCAAAGTCAAAAAGGAAGTAGTCAAGTTTTGAGATTGCAAAGCCCAAGACAAAAAGGCAATGTGGTGTGTGCGGGAGCTTCGACCACGACAGACGCAAATGCAAATCTCCTCTAGCAAGATAAATGTAGAAGGTGCTATGAAAAGGGTATGGTGGCTACATTATTTTCACCAACCATAATGTGCAAGCTACAAGCCCCATACCATTCCAGTTATCAGCATTGTATGAATGAGTTTTCATGGCTTTGTAATGCAAAAAAGTGTATGTCTATATTTTATGCAAGCTATCAGTACCCTAATATGCCAGTTACCAGCACTGTATGATGAAGTTGTCATGGATTTGTAAATCCAAAAAATTTATATCTACATTTATTGTAGGCTATCGGCACTGCATTGTATTACTTGTGAACAAAAAATTACGCCTGCTTAGACTTCTAAAAATTAGAAGCAAGTAATCCTGGTCTTCAACAAGAAGATGATTGGAATTTTCAAAAAATATGATCCAAATTGTAATGACAACAATGAATTTATCATCTAGTCAGTGAGTTTGAGATTTGTATACTATAATAAAATAACATGTCAACACTTTGCTCCATGGCATTGGCATGACAGATTCATGTAAAAAGGTTATCAGGACAGTTTGGTAGAAGTTATCACACCGTCAAAAAAAATATCACCTCATCACCCACTGCCAAACAGATGATAACGCCACTGCTTGCATTTGTTTTCTTCATGATCTAACCACCTCAATGTCAAAATTTTCTGGAGAGCTGGAATTTGTTCATGAGTTAAGGCCGAAACATTTTTTGCCATCCCACACCTCGAGATACGTGCAGGCGAAAAAACCGCACTCAATGCTGAAACATTAGTGATGAAAAAAACATTCCACAGTCGGTTTAATTGGAGTTTGCGACCGGGTCAATAAACTGGGATAAGAAAACATATAGTGGGGTGTTAAAAAGAGAATGAATAATCCACAACTAACCCATTATCTTGTTTCAACACATCAATGTACACAACTTCATAATCCTGAATTTGCTTATGCGAGTCCTTGTAATTTATCAACCAAGCCTTCTTTATAGCGTTCATGTATCTTGTCGCATGCTCAAGAAGAGAAGGACTATCTTGTTCACGCAATGAATCTAGAACTTTGAACTGCTTCGCCCTGAGATTTAGTGACAACACATACCAATGCCCGTTATTTGGACCGGGACCCAACTTTTGCAAAGCAGGGAATAGCAACTGCAAAAAAATAAAAGGCAATAAGCTTGGCAGGGGAGAAAGAACAAAACTAGAAAGATAAAAAATGGTACTGAAATTCATATGGGAGGCAACTAGAAAAAATTATCAAAGTTGCCAGTGTGCATGAAAGAGGTTATCATGACATGAAGAACAAACAATGTGAGGGTAAAAGAAAGAGTACTGATATTAATAGGATGTTACCAAGACACTAACTGTAAAGTTACCAGAACAAACAAACATAACATACCAGATCCAGCAAACTTAACATACCTGATCCTGGTGAATAAGAATATAAAACTGATCCCGTCAAAAATACTTCAATAGACACTTGGATTTGAAGTCTCCTATCAACAGATACACATACAGCACCAAAGGGAAGATGAGCCTGTTTGGGGTTTCCTTACGCTGAAGATACACATAAAGCAATGCTGGTGGATAGTTGCCCCATTCCCTTCACACAATTGGCAAGCTCACCGAGGGTGACCCACCTACCATCAATGTCGATGACCCTAACACTACAATACAAAAAGATTTAAAAATACATTTCAAAAGATGTCACACAAATAATTATTTTTGTTAATAAATGAGAAAAAAGAGGGAAACAAACTCTTTAATCTTGGAGTTAGAATCAGTAGTATGCTTGATAACTTCATTGTAAACAAACTCTTTGAAAGGATCGATATAGTTGACTAGAGGGGGGTGAATAGGCAACTAACAATTTTTAGCTTTTCTTTACCAATTTCAACTTTGCATCAAAGTAGGTGGTCTAGATATGCAACTAGGTGAGAAACCTATATGATGCAATAACAAAAAGCACACAAGCAAGAAAGAGATGCAACACAATGTAAGCTTGCACAAGTAAAGGTGAGAGATAACCAAAAGGGGAATCGATGGAGACGAGGATGTGTTACCGAAGTTCCTTCCGTTTGAGGGGAAGTACATCTCCGTTAGAGCAGTGTGGAGGCACAATGCTCCCCAAGAAGCCACTAGGGCCACCGTATTCTCCTCACGCCTTTACACAATGCGAGATGCCGTGATTCCACTATTGGTGCCCTTGGAGGCGGCGACCGAACCTTTACAAACAAGATTGGGGCAATCTCCACAACTGAATTGGAGGCTCCCAACGACACCACGAAGCTTCACCACAATGGACTATGGCTCCGAGGTGACCTCAACTGTCTAGTGTGCTCAAACACCCAAGAGTAACAAGATCCGCTAGGGATTAGTGGGGGGAATCAAATTTCTGTTGGTGGAAGTGTGGATCGGGGCCTTCTCGACCAATCCCAAGCAAATCAACAAGTTTGATTGGCTAGGGAGAGAGATCAGGTGAAAATGGAGCTTGGAGCAACAATGGAGCTTGGGGGGAAGAGGTAAGTCAACTTTGGGGGAGAAGACCTCCTTTTATAATGGGGGGGGGATAATCCAACCGTTACCCCCCAAAATAGCTCCACAGAGGGTGGTACTACCGCACGGGGCAGCGGTACTACCACTCCCCATTGTGGTACTGCCGTGCAGTTTGGGAGGGTAAGAAAGTGAGCAGGACTTGGACCCCATGCGGTACTGCCGCGGTGGTAGGGCGGTACTACCGCTCACGAGCGGTACTACCGCTCACGAGCGATACTACTGCTTCTACTGTCGTGTCTTAGTGCCGCACTATCCGACACGAGAGGCGACCCCCTCGAATCGAGGCGGTAGGAGCCCGGTACTGCAGTGGTACTACGGCTGAGGACCCCCAAGCGGTACTACCGCTGCGGAGCGGTACTGCCGCCTGTGGCTCTTGAGCGGTACTACCGCTGGGCACCGCGGTACTACCGCTGGGGCCAAACCAAGCTCAAAGGAAGGAGAATAAAGCTTCAACGAAGCGGGAAGGCTCAGGGGGTGCAAAGAGGATGTGTATGTGTAGATTCCACCCTAGCCTTACCAAAGCGGATCCCCTCTTGATAGTACGGTGACTCCTACGAGACATGTACACCAAAACAGAAACGAACGAGCTACACCGTCTTTGATTAGAATTCCAAGGGGAAGGAATCATCTCGTCCCAAAGAATGAATCTCTGAAATGCTCAAAACACACGATTAGTCCGCAAACATGTTGTCATCAATCACCAAAACTACATAGAGAGAGGTATGCCTTAACAATCTCCCCCTTTTGGTGGATTTATGGCAACCAGGGATTTGCACAAAGATAGGACATGAAAGTAAAGATAAACTTAGAACTACAAAATATAGACGGGCTCCCCCTGAATGTGTGCACCTAAATATAGGCGCCTTTGGAATGCAAGGCACACACATTAGGATCAACACTCCACCTATATTTTATAGTCCAACAACCTAAGCAGATGGGTACATGTGAACAGGGTATATATGATAATATTGGATAAGCATCCAACTCACAAGATACCAAAGTACTTGATGGACATAGATAATAATAGATAAGGTAGCATATGTCTCACACCATATGAACTGGAACTAGGTCTCACAGACACAAAACCAACCAAAGCAAATGACGAGAAAAACAAGTGCGAGAAACACAAGACAAACATACCACAAACAAACACTCGCAACTAGGCAACGACACAAATCCCTAGACTCTCTCCCCCTTTGGCATCGAGGCGCCAAAAAGGCAAAGAGCATTGCTATGGATCCACGTGACAGCAAACTGAGGATCTCGAGCATCACATCCCAGTGGGATCGTCTGCACCGCCCTCATTTGTAGGAACCTGCTCGGTGTCAGAATCAGTCCATGGGCAGTGCTGTTGAACCCACTCCTCCTCATCAGTGATCCTACCCTCAGAACTGCTAGTAACTGTTGCACCCAACTGACGCATGAGCTCCTTGTGACAGCTCCAGGCCTTCTTCTGAGAGACATGAGACATGTACTGGCCATGAGACTCCATGCGGAAAAGTTTCTTCATCTTGTGCTTTATCTTCTTTGCCCAAGAGGGCTCCACTCCAGAGGGCTCATAGTCCTCCTCATCATCGGCCTCTGCCTCGCCCTCGGTTTCCATGTCAGCAGCTGTAGGTGGACGCCCAGACTTAGGAGCCGGGGTGCCCCAATTATCCTTCTTCCTCAGACTTGATCTCATGAGAAACCAACTCTCCAGTTTCTAGCAAAACTCTAGGATAGGTATGTGCCCAGGCCTTCTCAATGAGCAACATGATAAATGGACCATAGATCGGGCATTTGCACTCAGAAACGGTAGAGAGAAGTTAAGGCCACATGACATGGGAAATGTCCAGGGACTCGCCAGTGTTTGTATCCTTCTCATGCTGGCAGAAGAGAAGCATGTCCACTAGATAGGAGTGGACCATATCAAGATTCCCGATACGAGGGAAGAGAGTCTCTCGAAACATGCGACGAAGGATTTCCAGAAAGGCAGGCAACCCATAGGTCTCCTTCTCAGTCAGGGGGTGAATCTTCACAGTACAGAAGGGCCATAGGGCTTGCTTATGAGTGGAGGTAGCATTGAGGTGAGGGCGGAAGCCAACTGGAGTCTCAAGCCCATGATCATCCACCCCAAGCAACTCCATGAAGGCCTTCCACTTGACAGAGAGCATCTTTCCATTAGTCATCCAAGTTAGAGTCCTTTCTTCATCAGTCCCGAGATGGACAGTGGCATAGAATTGAGCCACCAAATCTGCATCATAGTCCTTGTTGAACTGCATGATTATGAGAATGTTCAACTGAGTGCACATTTGAAGGGCTTTGCCAAAGTACTTAGGGTCCTTATCCATAGCATCCGTGTCAATGGAACGCACATCAACATAGAGATTCTTTTTAGGCTTGATCACATAAAAGTAGATGGCGAACTGAAAACGGATCCAGAACGGGCGGTTGACCAAAGTGGGTTCTTTGTCTTCCGCATAGGGGTTGTGGCGACGCCTTTCCCAGAATTCCTTGGCAGACATTTCAGTCACAGTCTTGCCCCTCGGCTTCAGCTTGTTCGCAGGCTTCTTCTGAAGTTAAGGTGGAGGTTGAGAACTTGAGGAAGCACCCGCTGTCTCAGAGGTACGGTAGCGCTTGGACGTTGAACGGCCGGGATTGACACGGCGGGCTTGCTGCTCAGGATGTTCATCACCTGGAACCAAACACACGAGCAGAAGAAACAACACGAAAGAAAGAGCATAAGCCTCCAAACAAAACAACATGGATCAAAAAGTGGTAAGAAACAGATGGAATTGGGCATCCAGCAGTAGTACTGCGACCTAGGAGCGGCAGTACCGCTCGAGAGCGGTAGTACCGTGATGAAGGAGCGGCAGTACAGCTCGAGCGGTAGTACCGCGCAAGATGAGCGGTAATACCGCTCTAGACGGGGAACAGCGGTTCCCTACTACCATCGGCAGATCCAGCACTACCGGTGATGCCAAATTCAAAAATAAACCTACCAAACTTCAATCCACAAGGTCTAGATGCCATCTCCAACCTACTCAAGCCTCGATTTAGCCAAAAATCGAGCAAAGCAATGCCTATTGCCCCTAACAACTAGATGTGAAATCTAGGCAAAAAGAGAACGGGAACAGGGGCAATACCGGCATCCATGGCAATACCGGGAACGGGAACGGGAACAGGGGCAATACCGGGAACGGGAACGGGAACAGGAACAGCACGAAGACGGCAGCCCGCCGAAGCCCTCCTGCGGCGAGGCGTTGCTGGAGCAACGAGGAAGACGGCCGAGTGGAGCGAATGGGTATGGGGGAGAAAAGAAACTCCCCCTGCCCCCAACATAACCCCCCACGCCCGCCCCGGAGCGGTGGTACCGCTGTGGTGGGCGGTAGTACCGTGCACCCAGCGGTAGTACCGCTCAGCCGCAAAAAGACTGGCTCAAACGGGCTTAGCTCACAAAAAAATGACTAAACACAAGAGCAAAACACACAAGCAAACCAAGCAAAGAGAAGACGAGAAATGCACTCCTCTCCAAGAGAAGGCGGTGGCCGAGGCCACCTATGTTTGAGTTCAAAGGTATGGCAGTTGCGAAGATTTTAACCTTGGGCCCATGACCACAACTCATCTTTGAAGCACAAGTACCATCAAAAATGGATAATGTGAAAGAGTTTGATTAGTTTATGCATAATGGGGGGAGGGAAAGTTCATTGAGAGAACAACACTCCCCCTATGTCCATGCATACATCTAAACTAGACAACAAGTTGAGTGTGGTGGTGTGTGCAAGGGTTCAAGTCACGTTGCTCGAATCAATGATATTTAGGTCATCCCTTAACTCACGAAATCTTGCTTCATCCAAGGGCTTCGTGAAAATATCTGCAAGGTTATCATGAGTGTTGACATAGTTGAGCTTGATCTCCCCTCGCCTAATATGATCCCGGATGAAGTGATACCGAATCTCAATATGCTTCGTCTTGAAGTGTTGCACTGGGTTGAGAGAAATCTTGATGGCACTTTCATTGTCACACCAAAGAGGCACTTTGTCACAAATGACACCGTAATCCTTTAAAGTTTGCCTCATCCATAAGAGTTGTGCACAACAACTACCGGCCGCCACATACTCCGCTTCGGTGGACGAGAGAGACACACAACTTTGCTTCTTGGAAGACCAACTAACCAAAGAGCAACCAAGAAATTGGCACCCTCCGGATGTGGACTTCCTATCCACTTTGTCTCCCGCCCAATCGGAATCCAAATATCCTTCAAGTTTGAAATTTGCTCCTCTTGGGTATCATAAGCCAAAGTTTGGGGTATGAGCCAAATATCGAAAGATTCGCTTGACCGCCACCAAGTGGCTTTCCTTCGGTGCGGCTTGAAAACATGCACAAATTCCCACACTCAACATGATATCCGGTCTAGATGCACAAAGGTAAAGCAAGGAGCCAACCATGGAGCGATATACCTTTTGATCCACCGCCTTACCATTTGGATTAATGTCAAGTTGGCACTTGGTGGACATTGGGGTGGAGGCCGTCTTGACATCACTTAACTTGAATCTCTTTAGCATGTATTGAGTGTATTTGGCTTGGTTGATGAAGGTTCCTTCTCTTCTTTGCTTGATTTCGAACCCGAGAAAGAACTTCAACTCTCCCATCATAGACATCTTGAACTTTGAGGTCATGAGAGCGGCAAATTCTTCATTGAAAGCTTTGTTAGGGGAACCAAAAATAATATCATCAACATATAGTTGGCACACAAACAACTCCCCTTTGACCTTCTTAGTAAAAAGATTGGGGTCGATTTTCCCGATTTCAAACCCACGATCTTGTAACAACTCCATAAGATGCTCATACCACACACGTGGGGCTTGTTCAAGGCCATAGAGCGCCTTGTGGAGTTGGTACACATGATTGGGGAAGTAGGGATCTTCGAACCCGGGGGGTTGTTTGACATACACCAACTCATTAATGGGACCATTAAGAAAAGCACTCTTCACATCCATTTGTTGCAACTTGAAATTATGATGAGAGGCATAGGCAATCAACAAACGAACAGATTCAAGGCGAGCAACGGGAGCAAAGGTTTCACCATAGTCGATACCCTCGACTTGGGAGTAGCCTTGTGCCACCAAATGAGCCTTGTTGCAAACAATGATCCCATGAGCATCTTGCTTGTTCTTGAATATCCACTTGGTTCCAATGACATTATGGTTCTCGGATGGCCTTGGCACTAACTTCCATACTTGGTTGTGCTCGAAGTTGTTGAGTTCTTCATGCATGGCATTGAGCCAATTCGGATCCTCGAGCGCCTCATAAACCTTTTGGGGTTCGACACAAGAAACAAACGCATGATTTTCACAATAGTTTGCTAATTTTCTACGAGTTCTTACCCCCTTTCTTAGGCTTCCAACCACATTCTCCATGAGATGACCTTTGGTAGTGTGCTTGGAAGCGATCTTCGCGGCACGATGCTCTAATTCCTCCTCGAATGTGAAAAGAGGAGGGGTTACTTGATCATCTTGAGCGCCATCTTGAGCTTGTTCTTGATCTTGAACTTGATCTTGATCATGAACTTGCTCAAAGGGGAGAACTTGACCTTGGGCATCATTTGGTGGTTCACCACCATCTTGAGGTTGATCTTTCCCTTGATCTTGTCCACGAGGTTGAGGGCCTTCACTTTGTTCTTTGGAAGCGTGTGGGTCTTGGGTTGGTGATGGCTCCACTTGAGTGGAGCATTGTCCTTCTACTTCGGCCACAAGGGGTTCCTCAATGGGTAGGATATGACCAACACCCATTATTCTTATGGCTTGGGGAGGAATTTCATCACCTACATCACAAGTACCACTTTGCTCTACTTGGGAGCCGTTATTCTCGTCAAACTCCACGTTACACGTCTCCTCAATGAATCCGGTGGACTTGTTGGGGACACGGTAAGCATGAGAGTTTGTAGAATAACCAACAAATATGCCCTCATAAGCTCTAGCCTCAAACTTAGACAAACGAACACCTTTCTTGAGAATGAAACACTTACACCCGAACACCTGGAAGTACTTGAGGTTGGGCTTGTTATCGGTAAGTATTTCATAGGGAGTCTTGTTCAAGCCTTTGCGGAGGTAGAGCCGATTGGATGCATGACAGGCTGTGTTGATGGCTTCGGCCCAAAAGTTGTAAGGAGACTTGAACTCTGCCATCATGGTCCTTGCCACATCCATCAACGTCCGATTCTTCCTCTCCGCTACACCATTTTGTTGAGGGGTGTAAGGTGCAGCATACTGATGCTTGATCCCCTCATCACTAAGAAACTCATCCAAGGTGTAGTTCTTGAACTCGGTGCCATTGTCACTCCTTATTATCAAGATCTTCGCATCATGTTGACGTTGAGCTTCATTTGCAAAGTCGATGACGGTTTGTTGAGTCTCGCTCTTCCTCTTGAAGAAATATACCCAAGTATATCTTGAATAGTCATCCACGATCACCAAGCAATACTTTCTACCCCCAAGACTATCAAAGGATGGAGGCCCAAAGAGATCCATGTGAAGGATCTCCAAGGGTATCTTTGAGTAGATGATAGTCGAGGGAGGGTGAGCCGTCTCATGAAGCTTTCCCTCGATACAAGCACTGCAAGCATGATCTTTGGCAAAAGTAACATTTGTTAGTCCACGGACATGGTCCCCCTTGAGAAGACTTTGCAAAGATCTCATATTGACGTGGGCTAAATGGCGATGCCAAAGCCATCCCACATCAACTTTAGCCATTAGGCATGTCGCGATCTTAGTGGGTCGCTCCAAAAAGTTAATCACATAAAGACCATTCTCGACATGCCCAACAAAGGCTACTTTAAGAGTCTTTCTCCACAAGAGGGCCACGGTATCAACATCAAAGAAGGTGGCAAAGCCCATGAGTGCAAGTTAACGAATAGAAAGTAGATTGTAAGCAAGGGACTCAACAAGCATGACTTCCTCGATAGTGAGATCATGAGAAATAACAACCTTGCCAAGAACCAATACCTTAGAAGACGAGGCATCACCCCACTCGACGTTGGTGGGCATAGATGGAATCCTTCGCACATCCACCACCAAGTCCTTGCTTCCGGTCATATGATTTGTGGCTCCATTATTGAGCAACCATGATCCTCCACCGGAAGCAAACACCTACAAGAGATCAATGTTTGGTTTTAGGTACCTATTAAGTAATGGGTCCTTTGATGTTAGTAACAAGGGTCTTGGGAACCCAAATAGACCATTGAATGTACTCATAAGAAGAACCAACAAATTTAGCATAAACATGCCCATCACTAGCACGGCATAACACATAAGAAGGGTTAAAGTCGTCGACTTTGTTGGAAGGGGTGGCATTGCCCTTTTTAACATCACCACCCTTCACATTGTTCTTCTTATCCTTAGGAGCACCCTCTCCCTCCTTCACAAACGTTTGCTTGAGAGGGGGAGGTCGCTTGGTCTTGTCGTTCTTCTTATTGTTCTTGGACTTGGGTGCGAACCCAACTCCCTCCTTGGCCACAACTTCCTTTTGATTGCTCAAAAGGTCATTGAGGTTCTTCTCACTTGAATGCATGTCACAAGGCCTTTCTCTAGTTGATCTTTCAACTTGGCATTTTCCTCCACAAGATGCACATGCTCACAACATAGGTTAGTATCATTTGCATTATCAATTAAGACCATATGAGGAAAGGTGGCTTTCTCCTTGGTTAGCTTCACTTGGAGTTGATCATGAGACTCCTTGAGGCTAGCATGAGCACCCTTCAAGGCCTTGTGAGACTTGTCAAGTAAATCAAACTCCTCTTTAAGTCTAGCAAGGTCAACCCCAAGTTTAGCCTTCTCGGAGTTTAGCACATGAGAGACAACAAGAGCATGATCAAGATCTTTCTTTAATTTAGCATGGTCATCATTGTGTGACTACTCAAGAGCCAAATGATGCCCATGCTCTTCCTCAAGAGCATTAGAGAGATACGATATCTCAATGGCATAGTCACGATTGTGACCTTCCATCTTAGAGATGGTTTCTTCATGAGCCTCGATCATGTCATTGGCTTCACCAAGTTGTTCCAAGAGAGCAACGAAGTGCTTCTTGGATTTGCCCTTGAGTTTACTCATAAAAGACTCAAACTCATTTATCTCTTCATTAGACCCCTTATTTTAATCAATGCAATCTGTCAAGGAGGGATTAGTAACGATGGTGGTTTTGATGTTGGGGGTTACCTTGTTAGTGGCTTTAGCCATGAGGCACTTGGTGGTGATGTTCTCGTTGGGTGAATCGAAGAGAGACACCCGGGGAGTTGTGGCAATGGCAACGGAGGCCATGGCCGTTGCTTCACCATCTTCATCATCATTGTCATCCTCATGGTATTCTTCTTGAACCACCAACCCTCGAGTAAGAGTCTTTTTGGTGAAGTTGTTCTTGTTGGGGAAGGACTTGGCTTTGTCTTTTCGAATGAGCTTGCCACCAATGTCTTCCCGCATCTTGTACGGACAATACACAACAAAGTGGCTCACATTGCCACAATTATAGCATGTTCTCACACGTTGCTTGCCCTTGGTGCCACTTGAGTTGTTCTTGTTGAAGTTGGGCCTTGAATTCTTCTTGCTACAAAATTGCCTTGAAGCAAGAGCCATGTGCTCATGATAATCATATTTTGTATCCTCGGGGTTGCCCTCCTCATCTTCCTCTTCTTCCTCTTCTTCCACACTAACCTTGGCCTTGAAGGCAAGGTTGGGCTTCTTTGTTCTTTGAGAATGCAACACCATGTTGTGGGCGGTCTTGTCCAAGATGCTCATTGCCACGAACTCATCCAACACTTCATTTGAGGTCATGGAGTGGAAGTCTGGTCTTTGACGGATGATGGAGGACATGGCCTTGTTGTAGGGCATCATGGCTTTGAGGAACTTGCGCTTTATCCAATTGTCACCCGTTTCCTTGCTCCCATGATCTCGGAGTGAGACTGCGAGTTTGGTTACTCTCCGAAAGAGCTCACAAGGTTCTTCATCTTATTTCATTGCAAACTCATCGGCTTCATCTTGCACCACTTCATAGTTGGAGCGTTGAATGCTTGCGCTTCCCTGATAGAGAGACACAACACAATGCCATGCGTCTTTGGCCATGGCGTAGGGTCAAAGATAAGGGAGATCTTCGGGGGGAATTGCATCTTGGATGATGAAGAGAGCATTCTCATTGAATTGATTATCCACGGCTTCTCTAGGGGTGAAGTTGCTTCGGTCATGTGGATAGAAAACTTCTTCAATGATTGTCCAAAGATTAGTATTCACATGATTTAAATGATGCTTGAAGCGGTAAACCCAAGAATCAAAGTCCTCATTTTTCACAATCTTGGGAGGAGGGCCGGCATGATTTAAATGAGTAGAGGGAATCGGTCCTCCATAAATTGGAGGTGCCACATGGGCAAAGATGCTGGTGCCATTTCTACCACTAGTAGAAGGACCCTTTTCACTATTAGCTTCCCCCTTGTTGGAGTTAGCATCCGTCACCTTGTTAGTGGGATCACCCACTTTCATAGGCTAGGTAGATAGTTTAAGTCCTTCTAAGAATTTATTAAACATGCTTTCAACCTCGGTAATCGTGGAGGTTTTCAACGTGTCCAAAGCCACATTGAATTCCTCACGAGAGACCGCGGTTCCCCCATCGGCTGTAGACGAGCTCGGATTCACACCGGAGTGCTCCTCCCCACCATCTACGGTGTCAACCATACTCTTCGGACAGCAAAGTCCTTAACAAAGAGACGTGGCTCTGATACTAATTGAAAGGATAGATATAGTTGACTAGAGGGGGACGTGAATAGGCAACTAACAACTTTTTGCTTTTCTTTACCAATTTCAACTTTGCATCAAAGTAGGTGAGCAACCCATATGATGCAATAACAACAAGCACACAAGCAAGCAAGAGATGCAACACAATGTAAGCTTGCACAAGTAAAGGTGAGAGATAACCAAAAGGGGAATCGATGAAGACGATGATGTGTTAGCGAAGTTCCTTCCTTTTGAGGGGAAGTACGTCTCTGTTAGAGCGGTGTGGAGGCACAATGCTCCCCAAGAAGCCACTAGGGCCACTGTATTCTCCTCACGCCCTCACACAATGCGGGATGCCATGATTCCACTATTGGTGCCCTTGGAGGCGGTGACCGAACATTTACAAACAAGGTTGGGGCAATCTCCACAACTGAATTGAAGGCTCCCAACGACACCACGAAGCTTCACCACAATGGACTATGGCTCCGAGGTGACCTCAACCGTCTAGGGTGCTCAAACACCCAAGAGTAACAAGATCCGCTAGGGATTAGTTGGGGGAATCAAATTTCTCTTGGTGGAAGTGTAGATCGGGGCCTTCTCAACCAATTCCGAGCAAATCAACAAGTTTGATTGGCCAGGGAGAGAGATCGGGTGAAAATGGAGCTTGGAGCAACAATGGAGCTTGGGGTGAAGAGGTAAGTCAACTTTGGGGAAGGAGACCTCCTTTTATAGTGGGGGGGGGGGGCAATCCAACCGTTACCCCCCAAAACAGCTCCGTAGAGGGCGGTACTACCGCAGGGGGCAGCGGTACTACCGCTGGGCCCAGCGGTACTATCGCTCCCCCTTGCGGTACTGCCGTGCAGTTTGGGAGGGTAAGGAAGTGAGCAGGACTTGGACCCCGTGCGGTACTGTCGCGGTGGTAGGGTAGTACTACCGCTCACGAGCGGTACTACCGCTTCTACTGCCATGGCTTAGTGCCGCACTATCGGACACGAGAGGCGACCCCCTTGAATTGAGGCGGTAGGAGCCCAGTACCGCAGCGGTACTACGGCTGAGGACCCCCAGGCGGTACTACCGCTGCGGAGTGGTACTGCCGCCTGTGGCTCTTGAGCGGTACTACCACCGGGCACCGCGGTACTACCGCTGGGACCAAACCAAGATCAAAGGTAGGAGAAGAAAGCTCCAACGAAGCGGGAAGGCTCAGGGGGGTGCAAAGAGGATGTGTACATGTAGATTCCACCCTAGCCTTACCAAAGTGGATCCCCTCTTGATAGTACGGTGACTCCTACGAAACATGTCCACCAAAACAGAAACGAAAGAGCCACACCGTCTTTGATTAGAACTCTGAGGGGAAGGAATCGTCTTGTGCCAAAGAATGAATCTCTAAAATTCTCAAAACACACGATTAGTCCGCAAATGTGTTGTCATCAATCACCAAAACTACATAGAGAGAGATATGCCTTAACACTCTTCCTCCTTGGTCGGTGTGAGGGTGGAAAAAGGCGGGAGCAGCTATTTGGACGGGTGGGTGACCCTAACTTTCCGAATAAAGAATTTAGGGGTTGCACCGCATACTAAATGCTATGTGCGAGGTGGTAACTCTGGTGTAATGAATGTTGGACTTTGAGGGTGGTCTGGTAAAAACAGAAAAATAATAACTAAAGATGTATAAATAATAAGGACATGAGTAAGCAAAAGTCAAAGAAGAAAAAAACATTGAAAACAAAAGTTATCAGCAGAAGGGAGAAAGACTTATCAAGTGGTGATTCATAACTTATCAACTGTCACATGTTTTCCATAGTTGAAAAACAAAGGAAGGGATTTATGCAAGGATTGCAATGTTCAGGGAGCAGAAAAAAATCACATATTTGAACATTCAATTTCCCTTTTAATGTTGGATTGTGATGTTCAAACTCTTCCCACCACATGAGAACCTCATCATCATCAATCTCGACATCATACACTTGCACACAACCACCTTCGGGTGTTACATAAATAAAAAAAGAGGGATGAGGACATGAACAGTCGTGATAACCAAGATAATATATTGAAAAGAAACAAGAATTAAAAATTGAGTCAATATACACTAAGTTATCAGACACACTTACAGAAAATACCAGGTAATGTGAATGTGGATTACCAGCATACTGGTATGGGCTTTAAAAAACATATTAGATAGCATTGGTGCATAATGAGGAGCAGGTGTGATAACATCAAAACATGTATTAAAAAGAAGATCAAAAGAACTTTTATAGGAAAGAATTGGAAATGAATATATATGGTTGCAGTTATCATGTCCATGAAACAGTAATAACCAGGATTTGAACATTTGAGTTACCAGGATAGTGGCACAAGACTTATCATGATAATTACAAAATGAGGGGAATAATAACAAATTTCAGATGAATATGAGTACACACCTGCTACTACCAGTGCAGTCATGTTAGGTAAGCACGACAAAAATTAAGGAAAATAACTACGCAATGACAGGAGATGTATGTATCACGCGCTTAATAAAGTTAGTAACAAATAAAAGTGGTTCAGTTAGCAGGCCCATGGTTGGTGTGATAACAACAACTTTCAAAACTGACAAGGTTACCATGGGGGAGGAGGTTGGAGTTATCACCAGGAGGAGGGGTTATCATCTGCGCTAACGTCATACAAAAAGTTTTAGGGAACACAACAGAAAATATATTACAGGTACTGAAAGCACAAATGTTCACTTTCATCACACAAAGCATAGAAGTAGTCTTACATTCATCCATACACACGAAAGCATAGAAAATTCCAAACACATAAATAAAAGGGGCACACTCCAACCACAAACAAAGGGTTGAGCAACGCTGCAGAAACCAACACATGACATATGCCAATCCATCACTCTCGCTGCAGAAAGCAAAGGCACAAGGTCTTCACTTACCAGAGTTGTGTGGCGGAGCCCAAGCAATCAGTTGTGCATTCATAGTTTTCCCTCCTTTCTTGCCCTTGGAGTCGGCAGCAACAAGAGATGGAAGCCCGACAACTACGACAGGGCCAGTAGCTGTTGCTGCAGGTGGTACTTGAGCCGATGGAGCTGCCTCCGATGCTTCTGGTGCTGCAGGTGGTACTTGAGCCGATGGAGCCGGCTCCGATGCTTCTGGTGCTGTAGGTGGTACTTGAGCTGATGGAGCTGCCGTCGATGCTTCTGGTGTTGCAAGTGGTACTTGAGCCGATGCCGCAGCCGCCGATGCTTCTGGTGCTGCAGGTGGTACTTGAGCCGATGCCGCCACTGAAGCATCTGGTAATGGAGGTGCAGCTTGACCCGTAGGAGCCAACGCTGGTGCAGCTTGAACCATTGGAGATGCTTCAGTCGATGGTGGCACTTGTGGACTCGCACCAAAGATGGCATCAAGCCCAAGAGAGCAGCTCGGTGGCATAAAATCACCATAGGCTAAGCTCTAGGGGTGCTCAACTCCAACACAGGGTCAACTACAGAAATAAACACCAAAAGTAACACACAAAATGGAGAAAATGCATCAGATAAAACATGAAATGGACATTGTATTTGTTAATGTCAGAACATCAACCTTAGTTATCATGACTTAAACAGACAAGTTATCAACAGATGATAGTGAAGTTACCAACCTGGGGCTGCTTTCTCTTCATTGACATTGTTTGTTACCACAGGATTCTGGGCATCATGCTCTTGACCTTCAGCTATTGCTGTATCAATAGGCAAATTGACCCGGGTACCTCCCACGACTTCTTCAATGACACAAACGGCTGCAGCGGAAAAAGAGTGAAACACATCGTCAACATAAATCATCACTACATACAAGAAAAAAGGTGATGGGAGACAGAAATAACCTATAGCTTCACCTTCATCATGCCCTACATTGGCAACGACTTCATCTTCACCTTCAACAGCCTCAGCCACGTTGGCAATATCTTCAACAACATCAGTAACAGTAGCCGCTGCAGCGAGCTGAACTACAGTGTCAGCAGACATACCAGCGAATGTCGTCGCAACATCATCAGATTCTCCCAAGCTAGCTGCTGCTGCTTTATCAGAAGCTAACGAACCACCCGTCGCATCAAGTACTTCGACCACAGACGGAGACGTCGCCGTGGGCGATTCATCAAGATGGATAACTTCTGTTGTCTGTGATGATGTTGTCTGCGACAATGCTACCCTTAGTCGTGGAGAAGATCTGGTCTTGGCGAAATGCACCTTTCTCACAACGGTTTCTCTTTTGAACGACTGAAATATGGGTACACAAGGATAGTAGTGAGATTACACGTGTTGTTAAACTTAAGTTACCACATGTTACCAACACAAAAAGTTGTCACATACTTCAGGTGTAAATAACTTCTAGGAAAAAAATACAAAATTATCAAGGACTAGCAATATAAAGTTATCAAATGATATGAACAAAGAAATCAGCATTTTGTTTTGTATAACTATTTACAGAAAATAACTTGGTGTAATGAATAAGAATGTACGGGGGAAATGCAAACAAGAAAGGCATGTAAATACCTTTTTCCTGATACACTTGGCGAAGCCTTAGCAGCAGCAACTTGTTTCATAGGTGCACTGCATGAAAAAATATCCAAATGTTACAAGCACAAAACAGTTACCATGCCTTGTAAGTCTAAATTATGACAGAGGCCTAATTGAGTTATCAATGTTCATCAGAAAAGTTATCGAGACAGTAAGAACAAAATTACCAGCATGTTGGTAGGTGTATACCTAACTATAGATTCAATGCACATGAAAAAAGTACACGAAAATAGCAAATAACTACTGAAGATAAACAAAAGTAAGAAGCATAGAAAAAAGAATGTTAATATATTTTTACTGGTGCAACCACTGAATCCGTAGCAGCAGCAGCTTGTTTGCCAGGCGCCCTGCAAGGGAAAACAAGGTTAATGAGAAGAAAAAAGGAGAGAAGGTGCTAAAAAAATATGAGCAAGCTAATTATCAGGATGAAACTACCCAAACTACCATACTCAAACAACTGGATTTACCCTGTTGTATCAGGCACAACATTGATAAAAAAACCATGGAAAAAATCATTCACCTTCGTGGAGCCTTCTTCCGCATGGTGGATAGTGGGACGGCGACACCAGTTCCCTTTTCAGCCACACATATAGCAAGCTCCTGGACCACAACTTTCTTCACGGCTAGATGAATTTCAACTGCTGACTGTGCATTTGGTGAAGATGGCCTTTGCGATGGGCTGGGGGCACAATTGGTGAAGTTGGACGGACCGACACAGTTGGTGATGCTGGACGAGGGTGATGGTAGCCTTAGTTTCTTGCACCTCTGGTAAGCCAAATTTTTCAGAAGCTGAGAACCACACCGCTTGAAAGAAGATTCAGTGGCCGCCTCAGGTTGTGTGTCTGTCAGATCTCGCTGGCTAAGCCTTCCATCATCTGATCCGACTGATGTTGTGTGAGAGATGCTAGTGAGCATGATCTGTGACTCATTAAGGTTCTCATCGATAGTGCGAATAGGCGTGCCTTCAACATTTGTTGTTGTGCTCTCATGAGCTTTGACAGTTGCATCATCCAGATGTGTGGTGTCATCGTCAGCTGGCCCGTTGCCCATAGCTACATCCACGGCACCACTGCCTAAAGCAACGAAAGGATCCTTGCTGCGACGATAAACAACTCGATAATCCATATCATCACCACCACCATCATCATCATCATCGGAGTCAGCATCAGAATCAACATCATTGCCTCTGTGGTACTCGTCATCACTATCAGAATCATCAGCAATGTTCTTTCCAGTGCTTTCTGGCCGCCTGCCTTGCGATGAGCGTGTGGTCCTTGCCGTCATATGAGCAGTGGAAGAAAGAACATTCAATCAAGCGTCAAGCTTACGGGAGGCATCTGAATGGCCCTCATCATCCAAAGCGGCGAATGATTGCACAAGATCGCCTATTATGCTAGCCATAGCGGACGTGAATCGAGAAACTATTTGAGTAGATTTGGCAAATTTTTGCTCAATAGAAAAAACAAAAATAAAAATAAGTTATCACCAAAATGCAACAAAAGTTATCAGGAGTTCACAAAAAAGCACACACATGAACAATAACAAAAACAAATGAAGAACACATGTATGTATTCATGAATGTATTCATGATCTAACAAACATTCAGTCACATGAAAATGAAGAACAATATACAAGAAAGCTAAAATAGCACAATTAGATATCAGCAAAAACTTAAGTTTTTAGAGGCTTTACAAAAAGAATCATCACATGAATGCAACCAAGTTATCAAGATATGTGAGAACATATGCTGTCATTAAAAAACATGATGGCATGAGATTCACATCACAAAGTTATCAAGGCATTACAATAAGAATTATCACAAGGTTGTAACAAAATTATTATCCTTTATAGAGCATATGCCACATTGGAAACAAAGAACAATATCTGATGGCATTATTAAAGAGTGTAAAGTTGACATCAAAAGAGAGTTGTCAGCCTATGAAAAAACATAGAACAGCAAAAAAACAAAAGAAAAGGTTACATGCACACCTCCTGACTACAGCCTGGGGCAGCATGAACACGCATAAACTTATCAAGACCTTCCAGACCACCAAATAGACAGAAATTCATGCCAAACGCAGGCTTCAACTGGAAAAAAATGTAAAGACAAGTCACATAAGTAACAACAAAAAATCAATGAAAAGAAAATGCAGTTACAAGTAGTGTGGGAACTGAAAACATAGATATAGATTACATAACCACTTACCAGTACACAAGAAAGAAAATGATATAATTACATAACCACTTACCAGCACAACATACCATCTAGGGCTGACTTTGTTGGAGGTGGTCGGGGCAATGACTGTATTCCCAGCAAGCAAAAGCCACATACGCTTGAAAGTATCATCAGCATTTACAGAACCCTTTATGAGATCAACAAGAACAGTCATTTTAGGGGCATATCCAAGTTCGCCGAACAATATTCAAGCCCTAACTCAATATCAACTTCAGTAGGGAGGTTGTAAGGGACATCCTCCCCTCCATGCGGCATGCCCATAACGCGATGCACATATTCCTCATTAACCGGAAGTCTGCCCCGCCCTGGTACAACAACCTCGCGGGAATCGGGATTGTAAAGATCAGCAAGCCACACACTGAGATTGTTGAAGAGATGGTCACACTGGATATTTTGAAGGCTTGTGCAGTCCATTTCATCAATGGCAACCTTCATGTCATCATTCATGTCTTTGCATGCTAAAAGAAGCGAACTGGGTGAGGCTCTGTTCCTCGAAGGAGGGCGTTTCATCTTTTTCGAAGGAACCTCATCAATTCCATCACCATCTCCTTTGCGCTTCCTCGACATTGTGTCCATGTCACGTAGGAACGAAATGAAAGCGAATGAAACAAATTAGATGACTTATGAAAAACTAATATCACAATTAATATCAACATTTGTAAACTGGTGTTTGACAAAGCAATAAATACAACTGATAAACTTATCATTGTGGTTCATGGTGAGACAAAAAAATTATCATGACCATGATAAATAAATCAAGCAAAATGCACTTGGTTTACAGAAAAAAAACTGGTTAAAAAACAAAGATGGTGCCACACCTGCTGAACTATAGCAAGACAAAATGACACAGGTATATTAGAGCATGTGCAACTGATAACTGAGGCACAAATATATTGGTAAGTGAGAAAGGCGGCATTAATTTGATGATGTACATCCAATTTACCCCTGATAAAATTAGCATTCGCACATGGTCATTAATAATCACAATAATGATACCAGTAAGCACACAAAAAACTATCAGACCATCGAATAAGAAATGAGCATTGTGCTGCATGTAGTTAGACTAGAAAAAAGCTGGTAAATACGGTAAGAAGATAATGGTAACTGCTTGCACATCATCATTGGGGATATCCAAAACAGAAAAGCACAAAGCGTGAAAATCATGGGGGTGCAGTCGAAAAACACAACCTAATGTGAATGTAGCTGCTTGAAAAACAATTGGTAATCAGAGCGCGATTGCACAGCTCAAAATTACCAACCAACTGGACATTTAGGCACATAAACAACACCAGTCATAAATATAGTAGTGTTTCAGCACCTGGTAATTTGAGTGCCATGTCATTGGTAAGTGTAATACATTCATCATGATAATTTAAACATAACAAAACAACACTGACAATAGCAGTGTTTCAACATCTGGTAATTTGAGTGCAATGTCGTTGGCAAGTTCAATACATTCATCATGATAATTAAACAGAACAAACAACACTGGTAATTCAAAGCATTGTAAACATGGTAAATAGAGCATCGCAAGCCTAATCAATAAACAACAAACAAATGCAACATAACAACATTTTGGAAATGAACTTAGGGTTACTGTTCAAATCAACATCCACTAAATTGGACATCCTAAAATCCATAAACAACAATGTCCTGAAAATCAACATCCACAACACTAATAGAAGGGAAAAAACGGGTGGGAAAATCCATAGTAGAACCGACCACGCTTATCCACCACGAAAACCTATCGACACCAACCATTCGACCGATTAGGCACAAAATTGAACCAAAATTCACAGCCATCTACAACTGGAACTAGAAAGTGACCTAATCTAACCTGATTGGAACAACAACCGACCGGATTAGGATGGTCCGAGCACCAAAAATCAACATCGGAACATGCCGGTGGAGAAACGGGGAAAGAGAGGGGCTGGGGAATGCGTTCCTCACCGTCGATTCAGAAGCTAGAAGCCGACCTAAACTAACCTAATCCAACCTAATGGGTACAAAAACCGACCGGATTCGGAGGCTCCGTACACCAAAAACCGATGGCGGAACGGCGGGAACACACCGGCGGAGCAAAATAGGAAGACAAGGGGGGGGGGATTGCGTTCCTCACCGCAGATTCAAACACCGTCCGCCGCATACAGGACCACACCACCACCAACAACAGTCACGGACGAGGGAGAATAGAGAGAGCAGAAATGAATGCACATAGCAGCGCGAGAAGGGGGGAAGAAGTAATGCGGGCGAGGGAAAGACGGGGGAGTGGGGAACGAGGGTATTGGGCGAGAGGGACGATTCTGGCGAGGCCCGCTTGTCATCGTCACACAAAACCTATAATGGCTATCGCCACGCGCGCTTCGCTCGGAACGGCCTACGCGCTTCGTCGGATTACAATCGAACGGCAACGAGATCGTGCGGATCTGACGCAAATGACCGGTCGACTGGTCGTTAGATTTCTCGTTATCCTATATATTCACACTTGTATTTTTTTCTTCATATTATTACTTCAAGTAATCAAACTGAAATATATTGCAAAACGTTCATGCAACAACGTGCGAGATAGCATCTAATATATCTAAATACTATCTCTGTTCACTTTTATAAGATGTTTTAGACATTCAGACACTGTCCAAAACAGTATAAAACAAGTTGTCTGAAACGTCTTACAGAAAACAAACAGAGAGAGTAATTGATCCCAACTAATTCTAATTCTTTTAGCATGCAATTATGCCAACTTATCATGCTTGCCACCATGTCAAAAGGGCACATCTTATAAAATCCATGCTTCCCAT
Source organism: Triticum aestivum (assembly GCF_018294505.1). Taxonomy (NCBI): domain Eukaryota; kingdom Viridiplantae; phylum Streptophyta; class Magnoliopsida; order Poales; family Poaceae; genus Triticum; species Triticum aestivum. The sequence goes on along the minus strand of NC_057804.1, from coordinate 639,503,937 downwards.
ATTTGATAAATATTCTACAACTATAAATTAATCAAACAAAAAATTATATGTATTTTTTGTTCTTATATTATTAATTTATTTTATTCTCATGTTTTAATCTATTTTTATTTCCATATTGCTAATCTACTAGAAAAAAAAGTTTAGGCAGTTATGATATGGAAGGTTCTAGAAACAAAGGAGAAGTACTTGTGTTTTAAGGTTTGTGCATTATGCTTAAGTTCAACCATGGAGTCTTCTAGATTATACATGTGGCAGAATCTGATGGAATGTAGATGATATCTAATGGCCATTAGTGCTCGGATTTGCCATCTCTACACCGTCTGATTGGCTTCATCCAATGATCAGCTTTCAAATTTATTCGCACTCAATATAGGGGTATAGAAATAGTAATGTTTCATGGATGTAAATTCCACTTCAATACAACAACAACAACAAAGCCTTTAGTCCCAAACAAGTGGAGGTAGATTAGAGGTGAAATTCATCAGATCTCCCGACCAACTCATGGTTCTGACACATGGATAGCAAGCTTTCACACACCCCTGCTCCTGACTAGTTCTCGGTGATACCCTAGTCCTTCAAATATCTATTTACGAACGTCTCTCATGTCAAGTTTGGTCTACCCGACCTCTCTTGACATTATCAACACACTTTAGCCGTCCGCTATGCACTGAAATTGCTCAAGGTCTGCGCTGAATATGCCCAAATCATCTCAGACAATGTCGGACAAGCTTCTCTTCAATGGGCGCTACCTCAACTCTACCTCGTATATTATCATTCCGAACTTGGTTCTTCCTCGTGTGGCCACACATCCATCTCAACATGCGTATCTTCGCCACACTTAACTATTGAACATGTCATCTTTTAGTCGGCCAATACTTAGCACTACAACATTGTTGCTCGAATTGACGTCCTATAGAACTTGTCTTTTAGTTTTTGTGGCACTCTCCTGTCATAGAGAATGCCGGTTTTGATTTGATGGTTCACATCTTCTCAATATCCCCATCTTTTTGCAGCATTGACCTCAAGTATCGAAAGGCGACCTTCCAAGGCAAGCCCATCAAGGATACCCTCCCCCTCCCCATCATGTCTAGTAGTACTAAAACCGCATCTCATGTACTCGATTTTAGTTCTACTAAGAAACCTTTTGATTCCAAAATATTTATTCATAGCTCTAACTTTCTATTGACCCCCAGTCCAACTATCATTGACTAGCACCTCCTCATCCGCAAAGAACATACACCATGTCATATCTCCTTCTATATCCCTTGTGACCTCATCCATCACCAAAGCAAAAAAGATAAGGTCTCAAAGCTGGCCCCTGGTGCATCCCTATTTAATCGGGAAGTCCTCAGTGTTGTCATCACCCGTTCTAATACTTGTCACAACATTATCGTGCATGTCCTTGATGAGAGTAATGTACTTTGCTGGGACTTTGTGTTTCTCCAAGGCCCACCACATAAAATTCCGTGGAATCTTATCACAGGCCTTCTCCAAGTCAATGAACGCAATATGTAGGTCCTTCTTTTGCTCCATGTATGTATCCGTAAGTTGGCGTACCAAGAAAATGGCTTCCATGGTCGACCTCCCAGGCATGAAACCAATCTAATTTTTGGTCGTGCTTGTCATTCTTCTTAAGTGGTGCTCAATGGCTCTCTCCCATAGCTTCATTGTATGGGCTCGTCAGCTTAATTCCATGGTACGACTCTGAACATCCCTCTTGTCCGTGAAGATTGATACTAATAAACTCCGTCTCCATTCTTCTGGCATCTTGTTTGCCTGAAAATGTGGTTGAAAATCTTGGTTAGCCATAATATCGCTATGTCACTGAGGCCCCTCCACACCTCAGGATACAATCAAGGCCCATTGCCTTGCCTCCTTTCATCCTTTTTAAAGGCTCCATGACCTCTGACTCTTGGATTCGCCGCACGAAGTGTCTGTTGGTATCATCAAAGGAGTCGTCTAGTTCAATAGTAGAGCTCTCATTCTCCCCATTAAACAGCTTGTCGAACTACTCCCACCATCTATGCTTAATCTCCTTGTCCTTCACCAGAAGCTGGTCTGCTCCGCCCTTGATGCATTTGACTTGGTCAACATCCCTCAATTTCCCCTCTCGAATCTTGACGATCTTGTAGATGTCCCTTTCACTTTTCTTCGTGCTTAACCGCTGGTAGAGGTCCTCATACGCTCGATCCCTTGCTTCACCCACAGCTCACCTTGCGTCCTTCTTTGCCATCTTATACTTCTCTTTGTTGTCAGCACTCCTATTCAGATATAGACGTCTGGAACAATCTTTATTCTCCTTAATAGCCTTCTGGACATCATCATTTCACCATCAGGTATCTTTAATTTCGCTTCCACTTCCCCTGAACACTCCAAACTCCTGTGAGACAGCCTTACAAATGCAAGTCACCATCTTCATCCAAATATTGTCTGCATCCCCTCCTTCCTCCGTCGGGCCCTTCGCAATGACCCTCTCCTTGAACGCATGAGCCACCTCCCCCTTGAGTTTCCACCACTTCGTTCTAGCGACTCTGGCACGCTTATCCCGCTAGACACAAATCCAAGGAAGTCAACTACCACAAGCTTATGCTGAAGGACAACACTCTCTCCATGCATTGCCTTACCATCTAGGCACGCACGCCTATGTTCTCTTCTCAAAAGGATGAAATAAAGCTGGCTAGAGTGTTGACCACTACTAAAAGTCACTAGACGTGATTCTAATCTTTTATAATTAAAAATAATACCGCATCAACGTGTGGGGTAAAAATCTCTAGTGATACTAGATGATATCCCAGACGTTGCTGTGTGAATGTTTTGTAATATATTTCAATCAGATTTGACTATATGGAACATGGATATTTGAAATAATAATATGATAATTGAAAATATATATGATTTATTGTGTTTGAATATTCTATATTTGTATAATAACCGCTACGATTATTACCATAATATAATGAAAATACTCATGCATGTTTGCATGATTTTTCCTATGCATTATTGCATGTTGAGATGGACCTTCCTTTGCATACGTTGGTGGGGGCTAGTTATTTAGATGTAGAGAATTAGATAGTATAGAAAACCGAACAGAACATAAAAAATGTCACATGCACAGATTTTGGAAAACAGAATCATCTATTTAACTTTCAAAAAAGAAGAGAAATAGAGTCAGTATAGATACAATATAATGGTACGAGCTACAAAAAACAGCCCTTTATTCCGTTTCAGTTCTTACAACTAGTAGATATAAATCATTATAAGAAACAAGAGTAGCTACTAGTACTATATTTTTCGCATAATTCAAACTAGAACTTCGCCTTTATCAACTCCATCATGGTACCCCTCGCAAAAAAGGGAAAACTCCATCATGGTACGCACGCTGGGGTCCCTGACCCTTTTTAGTTCAACCAAATGAACTAAATTTCAAACATCACAGCACTTTTGATAATTTACTTCATTCGGTTGAACTAAGAGGGTCCACAGGCACCCCTGAACGTTAGAAATTTGCATCCCGATGCACGCACACGGCCAAAAAACGAGGATGTGGCAATAACGACCCCTAACGACCCACAAAACGTGGCGATGACTGAAAACGAGAAGGGCAAAAAACCGTCCGGATTTTCTCCCATTGTCTAGCTAGGTTCTAGTTTCTGAAGGTGCTTCCCCTCGTTATGTGTCTTACCGTTTTCGTGGGGGTAGCACGCTTCTTTTATATCGTTTTCGTGGGGGTAGCACGCTTCTTTTATATCGAAGAAAAAGAAACTAGGTTCTGAAGAGCTCCAGGCAGTGCTCCTGGTCCAGGTTCCTGCTCCAGAACTTCTTGTAGTACTCGTCGTAGGTGTAGTTTCTGTAGACCGCCGGCGACTTCTCGCCGATGAGCTTCTCCGCGGGGCCAAGCTTGACGCTGTTGCAGGGGCAGAGGAAGGAGGCGATGGACATCCTTGGCTTGTCCGAGTTCACCACGGCGCGGTGCCACACGCTCTTATATCTCCCGTTGCTCAGCGCCTGAAACGCAGTAGTGGAAATCAGTTTCAGTTAGCACCACTTCAGTCAGAATCCCTGAGTTCAGAAAAGAGTATAGACCACGTGCACTGTATGATGGCAACGGAAATCGGTTTCAGTTAACCCACTTCGGTCAGATTCCCCGAGTTCAGAAAAGAGTATAGACCATTTTGCAGTGTACGTGTGATGCTTGGAGTATATTATATGATTGCACGTCGAGACTGGCGTCATGCAATGCGTCACTGGATCTGGGCTGTTCGTGTAATTTGTTTGCACTTCTTGTGTGGTCGGTCAAGGGTTTGTCTTGATTATGTACGTGGATGCAGTTCAGTCCAGCAGATCAAACAATATTTTACTGAACTCGCACACAATTAGCAATTCAGTTCTACACCTAACTAGGCAATGTGTTCTACACCTAACTAGGCAAACAGTGTAAGATGTCTTGGCCTAAGCAGTTGACCATGTGTCCATGTGCAGTGTATGATGCTACATGGAGCACACATGGAGTCATTGGGCTACTCATGTTTGTTTACACTTGTTGTGTGGTCTGTCAAGAGATTGTCTTAATCATGTGGGTGCAGTTCAGTTAGAGCAGATCGAGCAGTATTATACCGAACCTATAGACAATTAGCAATGTGTTCTACACCTAACTAGGCTGCTAAACTACAACATGATGTATGCATATAATATGAGGGCGCACATTTGAATACTGCAACCGATCGATCTTGGTTTAATGAAAAGATGTACACTACGTATGTACTTGGTGCATCACCTGCAGCTGGTCGCCGAGATTGATGACGAGCGCGTTGGGCCGCGGGTTGACGGCGATCCACCGACCTTCCTTGAGCACCTGCAGCCCGGCGACCTGCTCGTCCATCATCAGGATGGTGAGGGCGTTGGGGTCCGTGTGCGCCGGGAGCCCGTAGGTCAGCTCCGGCGACGGGCACTTTGGGTAGAAGTTCACCGCCATGTGCTGCTCCTGCTCGCCGAGGACCTTCTTGATGTAGTCCTGCTCCAGCCCCAGGCCAACGATGCTATACACACGACACCATGTGCACGATTTGTGGACGATGTAGTTAATCAAGCCGTTGGTGTGTGGTAGTAAACTGCATGACACCGTCTGATTTTGAATCGTGCATGAATCGGCCACGCAGCCGTCGTGCGCGAAGCAGTTTCGGCCCCAGGCTCTCCGAAATCATGGCGTAGAGCCGGAACCCGAGCTGCCGGACCTCCTTGCAGTATGTGCTCATGACATCCCTGGTTCATGAAAAACGTGCCAGCCGGTTAATCATCTGTAAACCTTGCAAGTTACAACTATTGTTTTTCTGAAAAGTAGCGTTTTCAGCAACTCAAATGTAGCATCAATGGGATACAAGCAAGCAGTGATCTAAACGATCCTATATTAGTTAACAGAGGGATTATCTTTTTCCGATAGAGATGAACAGAAGCATCTCGCTAGATATTTTCATTCGCACGCGATTTAGCAGCCGATTGTCGCTGTTAAACACTATTTCGTGGGGACATGTCGTGGTACCAGTGACCGTCTTGATCTCGGCCCTACGGTACCAAGTTCCTCTGTCATGTCCATCCTCCAATGACACCTTGTGATACCACCCCCATCCCCACACGAACAAGTTGCGACGTCGCGTCGACGTCGTCTATCATCCATGAGATCTAATCCTAGATCCTTAGCAGGTGAAATGTTCTGGACACACATCATGTGAGTGTGACCACCACCATGGATCATGTCCTTCATCGTGAACTCATGTGTTTTTTCAGTTTATTTTTTTTCAAAGAGTGGTTCTTATTTCATTGTCTCTTTGCGACATTTGTTCTGTCTCTCCGGTGCCCATGCTGCAAATTGCACCATTTTATAAGCAAAGTATCAGACAGGTCACCCGAACTGGCCAGTTCCTTGTTGCCCCTGCTCTCTCCCCCGGCCAGGACCCCCATTCACGTTTATGCCAGATTCTAGCACATTTAGGTGTGCGGTGTCGTTGTAGCATGGACCACTTCCGTTTGTTCACCCCCATTTGCTACTGATTTCTTTGCCGCCCTGAACTAATACTTTTATGAGTGCAGGAAACCCTGTTTGTCTGCGTACAGAGAATGCATCTCCAGCACATGCACAGGCCGTTGGTTGGTTGTTTTCTTTCAGGTACATGGTATAGCTTGTTAATGGTTTGGTACTGTGTACTGTATGGTTTGTTAGCAATAGTTTTGGCGCTCTGTACGCCGTCCTTGTTCCAGGTACAGAGCATAGTTTGTTAGTTTGGTGTATAATGCGTCCTTGGTTGTTCCAGGTACAGAGTACAGTCTGTTAGTTTGTTTGATAATTAGCTTGTACAGCGATCAGCCTCGTGACTCATGACAAAAGTGCCAGTTTCTTTGTCTGTTTACGGTTGAATCTAGGACGGAAACGCTAAAGAAATTGGTAGTCCCTTTGGCATCAGCGACAAAAGATTTGAAAAAGCTGTGTTCTCCTAGCTGAAGAAATGCTGGAACAATGTCAACTACTAGTGTGAGTGTGCTAGAAAGGTAGCCGCATGAGTACTTGATTGGTGCAGCTACGAGTGCTAGTGCTGGTACAAAATAATGCCAAAGTAATTAGGGGAAAGCACTTTCGAGGAATCTCTGGAGTAATCAAATTTGGAACACAAATTTCATAAGGGTGCTCTGTGTTCTTTCAGTGCTGGCGACACAAATTTTGAGTAGTTTCTTTCGGTGGGGAAAGAAGGAAGTGTAATGGCGGGGATTGGTGAAGAGTACCTGAAGGGCGGCGGATTGGCAGGCCACTCCGGGACGAACTGCTCGAGCGGGTGGCAGTGCAGGCGGAGGTAGTCGCGCCAGTTGTGCACGGTCTCCTTGCGCACGTTGAAGCTGGTGGAGAGGCGCATCTTCTTGGCCGGGTCGTCGGAGTAGAGCTTGGCCTTCTCCTCCGGCGAGAGGCGGAAGAAGTCGTGCGCCACCGCCATCGCTGCCAGCATGACCTCAAGCGGCAGCCCGTGGTTGAGCACCTGGCGACCGATCAGAAACCACACACGGTGAGCGAAAGCAGAGCGCCTCCATTCTCTCTTTCCCAAAAGGAAAAGCAGAGCGCCGGCCGGGCTTGTAAGCCGGAGGGAATGGGAATTGGGATGGACTAACCTGGAAGAAGCCGTGGGAGCTGCAGGCGGCGCCGATCTGGGCGACGACGGCGGCGCGGTCGGGGTTGGCGAGGTCGACGACGGGGATGTCGGCGTCGGGCACGACCTCGTCCAGGCGCGGCCGGTCCGCCTCCGACCTGACGTAGCTGTCGGGCAGCGTGTGGTGCACGGCCGTGGAGATGAGCTGCTCCGCCATGCCGGCACAAGAACAGAGAGAGACGGAGTAGATAGATGTGACGGTCGAGGCGTGAGCAGAGGAACGGCCGTAGGCGAAGAGGAAACGCCGCGGCTGGGCTGGTTTGTTTGAGCAGGCGGGGGAAGTCGGAGGATTTATGGACTCAACAGACGCGCTGGCGGGTTGACCACGGGCGGGGGTGTCGTCACTCACAGCCAAAGGCGGGACGTCATCGGCCTGGCGACGGCTGACGTACACCGGACGGATGGCGAGCCGCACAGCTTGGCGTGCCAGCCAGACGTTTGCGGCGGCGCGTCCAGGCCGCGTGTCGAGCACTGCCGTGCCACCCCTCCGGCCCCGGAGCACCCAAAAGAGAGTTTTGCTCCTAGCAGCAGAGGTGCTTAGAAATATACCAGTGTTATTTCAAGCACCGATGCTTATATGCAGAGGGTATACGCAATAGGTAAGTGTTTGGGTTCGGCGCGCCGACCGAACGCTCGGCCGGTCGCGAGCGACACATAAGCGCCACGCGGCCAAAAGGGCCCGCACGCACCCGTCCTATTCTCTCAGCCACACGTATTTGCCTTATCCTCTCATCCTCCGCTCGCCTCTCCTCCATGTGCCTCTGCATCTCAAGCATATTCATCCCCTGCTCGCCTCTCTTGCTTGGCTCCAGCCAGTGCGGCGATTTCTCCAGCGAGCCCACCACCGGAGAGGCATCCCTGCTCCTCTCTTGACCTCTCTCTGACTAGGAGGTCGTCGGCCCTCCCCTTCTTGCTCCCCGACGCCCCCGTGTGATGGGCACGGGTCGACTATGGATGGAGGAGGAAGCACGCCGGGGAGCTGCAGCTGGTGGATGGGAACAACTACAATCAGCCTCGCCTGGAGCTGCAACCTGCCTCGCCGGGAGCTGCAACCGACCACGGGTGGGAGCCTAATTGTGCTACTATAGGCGTTTTGATTTGATGGAACCATCACCCAATTTTTATTTTTTGCTACCACGGTAATATGTTTTTGCTGGAAGCATCAACATTTTTTGCTACCATCGATGCTTTGGTTTTGTTGGATCCAAGCCCAATTTTCATTTTTGCTACAACTATAATATTTTTTTTGCTGGAACCATCAACATTTTTTGTTGCCATCGGTTTTTTGGTTTTGTTGGAACAACGCCATTTTTTGCAAGTTTGCTACCACCAGCCTCTTGGTTTGCTGGAACGAGCTTCATCTTTTGCTACCACCGTATTTTTGCTGGGACAATGTCCATTTTTTCAATTTTTGCTACCAGCGTTATCTAGTTTTGCTGGAAGCAGCCTATTTTTTTGCTACCACCGCTGTTTTTGGATGCGAACCACGGCGTCCGCCATTGATTCTGGAGGTGGATTGAGGGAGAGGGATGAGGGGATGGGCAGCACCGGCAAGGGGCGAGCGTCGGCGACGTACGTGCGCTGCACGATGCGGAGGGGGTGCGGAGGCGCCGTCATGTCTCCCTCCTTTTTTTATTCAGTTTTCAATCGCGATGTGAAAAAGACGATGGGAAACGATGCCCGTCGACAGCTGTACGGGGTTCAATCAAACGGCTAGGACGCGACCGGCCCAACCGGTGCGCCGGCGCCTAGCGTTGGCCTACGCAATATGCACGATGCTTTTAAAAAATTCCGGTTTATTTTTTAAGCATCTCTCTTAGCATTGTATAAGGCCAAAGAGCATCTCCAGCAGATCTCGTAAATGTGGTCAAACTTTAGTATTTACGATACAATATGAAAAAAGACGCCCCGAATATATACCGTAGAACCCCGCAAAAAAAAGAATATATACCGTAGAGCAACATATCCCGTAAAAAGGTTTATAGGCTCCCCTATATTTGAGCCCCAATCCTTTATATCTAGTGGATTTCAACCGTTTTTGGAGGATCCTGTAAACCGGTCAACGCCGGAGCGGGGGCCTCGCGATGCCGCGTACAAGCAGCGAGCAAGCGAAGGAGCTCGCCGGCGGTCAGAGCATCATTGGAGCGTTACCGGAGTGTCATCGGAGCATCGCTGGAGCAGGCAATGGGCCACATCGGGCGGCAGGCCAGAGCGGCGCCGTTCTGGCCAGCCGGAGTTTGAGTTCGCCCATACATGCATCCCGGGGAAGAAGAAGCGTGAGGAGAAAAAAGAAAAAGAAAATGCTTACGGTACAGGTTTACGAGATCTGTTCCACCAGATGCCTTGCGGTACCGTAAATTCGTTTTAGGAGAGCCTGTATACTGATTTTACAGGTGGTGCTCTAGCAGACGCTGTAAAAGAGCCCGGCTCATATAATTCCGGCGCCTATACGGGCTTGGCCCTTTTTCGGGCCAAACCAGACCCCGTATAGTCGTCACGGCCCTTAAAACGTTTACAGTGGCCTGGAAGCCCCCTCCCCCGCACAGTATATCTACGGGTCCGCGGCTACTATACGAGGCGAAACCCTATTCCCCTTGCCGCCGCAATCCCCCCTTTCCCCTTGAATTTCTCGTCGCTGGCAACCCAAATCCACCGCCCCACTCCACTATCGCCGACAGATCCGCTACCATGTGGCGTGGGATGTGGAGCTCCGGCCGCGGCGCTGGCGGTGGTGAGGACCCCAAGCGGAAGCGCTGCGTCGCCGCCGACGCGACGAGGAAGCGGCCTGCCCAGCGGTACATGAACCGAGGTCTTGAGCCGCCGCCGGCCCTCATCCGCCGCAAGACAGAGGAGTGCGACTGACGGCAGGCTCGGCTCTCCTTCGGCGCGGGCGGCTCTGTCGTCATGGCTAGCTCATGTGTGCCACTCCCGCCAATGAAGAAGTAGCCAGAGGAGCTCCCGCCGCTTTTCTCGGTGAAGAGGGAGGCGGAGACAGAACGCCGACATCGTCAGGCCGGAGGATTTTCTTCCCCTTCAGATGCGGACGCCATCGAGGCTA
>NC_057804.1:639491640-639493492 GCF_018294505.1 Triticum aestivum | reverse complement strand
CGACGCCATCCTGTATAAGCAAGGGATCGCGCTTTCGATGACAACATGGCCGCGTAGCACCGCGAAGCCACCGCGTAGGATGCCATCTTCGTTGACCTCACCTCCAATGACGATGAGTGATGATCTCCGCCGCCGCACCCGAAAGGCTCCACTGAGCCATACATTGGGCATTAGGGTTAGGGGGTAGGCGGCCTCCTTCGATCTAGTATATGTAAATCAACTATGTATGGATGATCAAGTATGTACGGACGCACCTAGTTCTACTGGTTGTGTTCCTCTCTCGCGCAAAATTTTATTTTCAATTTTTAAGGTCCATTTGAGGTTTCTGTTCTACCGCGGTTATTTTCGGCCCTTATCCGAGCGACCGCGAACTGTAAATCCCTTATTAGCGCTAGCCTTATAAGGGGTCTGCTAGAGATGCTCCAAGGGCATCTTCAACATGGACACTCAAACCTTCTGCATACGTTCGGGCAGCTTACCCGGTCCGTTCCCTCAAACCGGAGAAAAAGTGAGGGATATGCGGGCGTCCAGACCGCTGCCACGTCCGCATCTGACCGTCCTGGCCCACTTGAAACACCCACCCGCTCTCCTGTGCTTTCCATCCAACGGCTGCGCTGCTTTCCGCGCTGCATTCATGCCAGCCCAGTGAAGAAAATATGCCCTAGAGGCAGTAATAAAGTTGTTATTTTATATTTCCTTATATCATGATAAATGTTTATTATTCATGCTAGAATTGTATTAAACGGAAACTTGATACATGTGTGGATACATAGACAAAACATTGTGTCCCTAGTAAGCCTCTACTAGACTAGCTCGTTAATCAAAGATGGTTAAGTTTCCTAACCATAGACATGTGTTATCATTTGATGAATGGGACAACATCATTAGGAGAATGATGTGATGGAAAAGACCCATCCGTTAGCTTAGCATAATGATCGTTCAGTTTTATTGCTATTGCTTTCTTCATGTAAAATACATATTCCTTCGACTATGAGATTATGCAACTCCCGGATACCGGAGGAATGCCTTATGTGCTATCAAATATCACAACATAACTGGGTGATTATAAAGATGCTCTACAGGTATCTCCGAAGGTGTTTGTTGGGTTGGCATAGATCAATATTAGGATTTGTCACTCCGAGTATCGGAGAGGTATCTCTGGGCCCTCTCAGAAATGCACATCATAAGAAGCCTTGCAAGCAAAGTTGCCAATGAGTTAGTTGTAGGATGATGTATTATGGAACGAGTAAGGAGACTTTCCGGCAACGAGATTGAAATAGCTGTGAAGATATCGACGATCGTATCTCAGGCAAGTAACATACCGATGACAAAGGGAATAACATATGCTGTCATAACAGTTCAACCGATAAAGATCTTCGTAGAATATGTGGGAGCCAATATGAGCACTCAGTTTCCGCTATTGGTTATTGACCGGAGAGGTGTCTCGGTCATGTCTACATAGTTCTCGAACCCGTAGGGTCCGCACGCTTAACATTCGATGGCCATTTTGTATTATATGAGTTATGTGATTTGGTGACCGAATGTTGTTCGGATTCCCGGATGAGATCACAGACATGAAGAGGAGTATCGAAATGGTTGAGAGGTACAGATTGATATATAGGACGATAGTATTCGGACACCGGAAGTGTTCCGGCGGGTACTGGGTACATATCGGGTCACAGGGAGGGGTTACAGGCACCCCCGACAAAGATATGGGCCTAATGGGCCAAGAGGGGAAACGCAGCAGCCAGCAGGGGCTGCTGCGCCCCCATATGGGCCGAACCATAGGAGAAGAGAGAAGGAAGGGGAGGGATTCGACCTCCCCCTTCCTTCCCTCCTCTCTCCTCCTTCC
>NC_057804.1:639304129-639491287 GCF_018294505.1 Triticum aestivum | reverse complement strand
ACCCCAAGGCTGCTCCCCTCCTCCTCCCACCTATATATACATGGGGAAGGGGTGCCTAGAAGACACACCAACGTTTGTTAGCCGTGTGCGGTGCCCCCCTCCATAGTTTACGCCTCCGGTCATATTCTCGTAGTGCTTAGGCGAAGCCCTGCACGGATAACTTCACCATCACCGTCACCATGCCGTCGTGCTGACGGAACTCAACTGTTCCTCGACACTCTGCTGGATCAAGAGTTTGAGGGACGTCATCGAGCTGAACGTGTGCAGAACTCGGAGGTGCCGTACATTCGGTACTTGATCGGTCGGAATGAGAAGAAGTTCGACCACATAAACCACGTTGTCAAACGCTTCCACTTTCGGTCTACGAGGGTACGTAGACAATCTCTCCCCCTCTCATTGCTATGCATCTCCTAGATAGATCTTGTGTGAGCGTAGGATTTTTTTTTGAAATTGCATGCTAGTTCCCCAACAGTGGCATCCGAGCCAGGTCTATGTGTAGATGATATGCACGAGTAGAACGCAAAGAGTTGTGGGCGGTGATCGTCATACTGCTTACCACCAATGTCTTACTTTGATTTGGCGGTGTTGTTGGACGTAGCGGCCCAGACCAAACTTACCTAACCGCGTTCATGAGACCGGTTCCACCGACAGACATGCAACTAGTTTTGCATAAAGGTGGCTGGCGGGTGTCTGTTTCTCCTACTTTAGTTGAATAGAATTTGACTACGGCCGGTCCTTGTTAAAGGTTAAAACAACAAACTTTATAAATCACCATTGTGGTTTTGTGTCGTAGGTAAGAATGGTTCTTGCTAGAAGCCCGTAGCAGCCACCTAAAACTTGCAACAACAAAGTAGAGGATGTCTAACTTGTTTTTGCAGGGCATGTTGTGATGTGATATGGTCAAGACATGATATGATATACGTTGTTATATGAGATGATCATGTTTTGTAGAAGTTACCGGCAATTGGCAGGAGCCTTATGGTTGTCGCGTTATTGTATGAAATGCAAACGACAGGTAATTGCTATACTTTATCTCTAAGCGGTAGCGATAGTTGTAGAAGCAATAGTTGGCGAGACGACCACTACGCAACGATGGAGATCAAGGTGTCGAGCCGATGACAATGGAGATCATGATGATGCTTTGGAGATGGAGATCAAAAGGACAAGATGATGATGGCCATATCATGTCACATATTTTGATTGCATGTGATGTTTATCTTTATGCATCTTATTTTGCTTAGTATGACGGTAGCATTATAAGATGATCCCTTAACTAAATTTCAAGGTATAAGTGTTCTCCCAGAGTATGCACCATTCCAACAGTTGTTCGTGCTGAGACACCACGTGATGATCGGGTGTGATAGGCTCTATGTTCACATACAACGGGTGCAAGACAGTTTTGCACATGCAGAATACTCAGGTTAAACTTGACGAGCCTAGCATGTACAGACATGGCCTTGGAACACTGGAGACTGAAAGGTCGAACGTGAATCATATAGTAGATATGATCAACATAGAGATGTTCACGTTTGATGACTACTCCATCTCACGAGATGATCGGACATGGTTTAGTTGATTTGGATCACATATCATTTAGATAACTTGAGGGATACCAATCTAAGTGGGAGTTCTTAAGTAATATGATTAATTGAACTTAATTTATCATGAACTTAGTCCTGATAGTATTTACAAATTATGTTGTAGATCAATAGCTCGCGTTATAGCTCCCTTACGTTTTTAATTTGTTCCTAGAGAAACTAAGTTGAAAGATGATAGTAGCAATGATGCGGACTGGGTCCGTGATTTGAGGATGATCCTCATTGCTGCACAGAAGAATTATGTCCTTGATGCACCGCTAGGTGACAAACCTATTGCAGGAGCAGATGCTGACCTTGTGAACATTTGGCAAGCTCGATATGATGAGTACTTGATAGTTTAGTGCAGCGTGCTTTACGCTTAGAACCGGGACTTCAGAACTATTTTGAATGCAAAAATTGGTATTTCAGACTCATGCCCGTGTCGAGAGGTATGAGACCTCTGACAAGTACTTTGCCTACAAGATGGAGGAGAATACCTCAGGTAGTGAGCATCTGCTCAGAATGTCTGGGCACTACAATCGCTTGAATCAAGTGGGAGTTAATCTTCCATATAAGATAGTGATTAACAAAGTTCTCTAGTCACTACCACCAAGCTACTAGAACTTCGTGATGAACTATAATGTGCAACGGATAACGAAAAAGATTCCCGAGCTCTTCGCGATGCTGAAATCGGCGAAGGTAGAAATCAAAGAAAGAGCATCAAGTGTTGATGGTTAACAAGACCACTAGTTTCAAGAAAAAGGGTAAGGGAAAGAAAGGGAACTTCAAGAAGAATGGCAAGCAAGTTGTCACTCCCGTGAAGAAGCCAAAAGTTGGACCTAAGCCTGAAACTGAGTGCTTCTACGACAAAGGAAATGGTCACTGGAAGCGGAACTACCCTAGATATTTGGTGGATAAGAAGGATGGCAAAGTGAACAAAGGTATATTTGATATACATGTTATTGATGTGTAACTTAATAGTGCTCGTAGCAGCCCCTGGGTATTTGATACCTGTTCGGTTGCTATGATTAGTAACTCGAAACAGGAGTTGCAGAATAAATGGAGACTAGTTGAGGGTGAAGTGATGATGTGTGTTGGAAGTGGTTCCAAGACTGATATGATCATCATTGCACACTCCCTATACTTTCGGGATTAGTGTTGAACCTAAATAAATGTTATTTGGTGTTTGCGTTGAGCATGAACAAGATAGGATCGTGTTTTATGCAATACGATTATTCATTTAAGAGATAGAATAATTGTTATTCTGTTTACATGAATAAAACAGAATAACATTTATTCATGTAAACAAAATAACAATTATTCTATCTCAGGAATGATGGAGTGAGCCAATGACTTACTAGAAATAATACATACCAATGTATGCGGTCCGATGAGTGTTAAGGCTAGCGGCGGGTATCGTTATTTTCTAACCTTCACAGATGATTTGAGCAGATATGGATATGTACTTAATAAAACACAAGTCTGAAAAATTTGAAAAGTTCAAAGAACTTCAGAGTGAAGTGGAGAATCATTGTAACAAGAAAATAAAGTTTCTACAATCTGATCATGGAGGAGAATATTTGAGTTACGAGTTTGGCCTTCATTTAAAACAATGTGGAATAGTTTCACAACTCACGCCACCTGGAACACCACAACATAATGGTGTGCTTGAACGTCGTAACCGTACTTTATTAGACACAGTACGATCTATGTGTTGGGGAACGTAGTAATTTCAAAAAAAATCCTACGCACACGCAAGAACATGGTGATGCATAGCAACGAGAGGGGAGAGTATTGTCTACATACCCTTGTAGACCGTAAGTGGAAGCGTTAGCACAACGCGGTTGATGTAGTCGTACGTCTTCACAATCCGACCGATCAAGTACCAAACGTACGACACCTCCGAGTTCAGCACACATTCAGCCCGATGACGTCCCTCGAACTCCGATCCAGCCGAGTGTTGAGGAAGAGTTTCGTCAGCACGACGGCGTGGTGACGATGATGATGTTCTACCGATGCAGGGCTTCGCCTAAGCACCACTACAGTATTATCGAGGTGGACTATGGTGGAGGGGGGCACCGCACACGGCTAAAAGATCAAACGATCAATTGTTGTGTCCATGGGGTGCCCCCTGCCCCCGTAAATAAAGGAGCAAGGGGGGTGCGGCCGGCCAAGGGGAGAGGTGCGCCGGGAGTAGTCCTACTCCCACCGGGAGTAGGACTCCCCCCCTTTCCTAGTTGGATTAGGACTTGGGAGGGGGGAAGGAGGAGGGAGAGAGGAAGGAAGGGGGGATGCCGCCCCCCTCTCCTTGTCCTATTCGGACTAGGGGGAGGGGCGCACGGCCCAGCCCTGGCCGCCTCTCCTCTTCTCCGTAAAGGCCCACTAAGGCCCATTAACCTCCCGAGGGGTTTCGGTAACCTCCCGGTACTCCAGTAAAATCTCGATTTCACCCGGAACACTTTCGATATCCAAACATAGGCTTCCAATATATCAATCTTCATGTCTCGACCATTTTGAGATTCCTTGTCATGTCCGTGATCACATCCGGGACTCTAACAACCTTTGGTACATCAAAACATGTAAACTCATAATATAATTGTCATCGTAACGTTAAGCGTGCGGGCCCTCCGGGTTCGAGAACTATGTAGACATGACCGAGACACGTCTCCGGTCAATACCCAATAGCGGAACCTGGATGCTCATATTCGTTCCCACATATTCTACGAAGATCTTTATCGGTCAGACCACATAACAACATACGTTGTTCCCTTTGTCATCCGTATGTTACTTGCCTGAGATTCGATCGTCGGTATCTCAATACCTAGTTCAATCTCGTTACCGGCAATTCTCTTTACTCGTTCCGTAATACATCATCTCGCAACTAACTCATTAGTTACAATGCTTGCAAGGCTTTAAGTGATATGTATTATCGAGAGGGCCCAGAGATACCTCTCCGACAATCGGAGTGACAAATCCTAATCTCGAAATACGCCAATCCAACAAGTACCTTTGGAGACACCTGTAGAGCACCTTTATAATCACCCAGTTACGTTGTGACGTTTGGTAGCACACAAAATGTTCCTCCGGTAAACAGGAGTTGCATAATCTCATAGTCATAGGAACATGTATAAGTCATGAAGAAAGCAATAGCAATATACTAAACAATCGGGTGCTATGCTAACGGAATGGGTCAAGTCAAATGACAACTCATGTCTATGGTTAGGAAACATAAGCATCTTCGATTAACGAGCTAGTCTAGTAGAGGCATGCTAGTGACACTCTGTTTGTCTATGTATTCACACATGTATTACGTTTCCTGTTAATACAATTCTAACATGAATAATAAACATTTATCATGATATAAGGAAATAAATAATAACTTTATTATTGCCTATAGGGCATATTTCCTTCAGTCTCCCACTTGCACTAGAGTCAATATTCTAGATTACACAATAATGATTCTAACACCCATGGAGTCTTGGTGCTGATCATGTTTTGCTCGTGGAAGAGGCTTAGTCAACGGGTCTACAACAGTCAGATCCGTATGTATCTTGCAAATTTCTATGTCTCCCACCTGGACTAGATCCCGAATGGAATTGAAGTGTCTCTTGATTTTCTTGGTTCTCTTGTGAAATCTGGATTCCTTCGCTAAGGCAATTGCTCCAGTATTGTCACAAAAGATTTTCATTGGACCCGATGCACTAGGTATGACACCTAGATCGGGTATGAACTCCTTCATCCACAATCCTTCATTTGTTGCTTCTGAAGCAGCTATGTACTCCACTTCACATGTAGATCCCGCCACGACGCTTTGTTTAGAACTGCACCAAGTGACAGCTCCACCGTTTAATGTAAACACGTATCCGGTTTGCCATTTAGAATCGTCCGGATCAGTGTCAAAGCTTGCATCAACGTAACCATTTACGATGAGTTCTTTGTCACCTCCATAAACGGAGAAACATATCCTTAGTCCTTTTCAGGTACTTCAGGATGTTCTTGACCGCTGTCCAGTGATCCACTCCTAGATTACTTTGGTACCTCCCTGCTAGACTTATAGCAAGGCACACATCAGGTCTGGTACACAACATTGCATACATGATAGAGCCTATGGCTGAAGCATAGGGAACATCTTTCATTTTCTCTCTATCTTCTGCAGTGGTCGGGCATTGAGTCTTACTCAACTTCACACCTTGTAACACATGCAAGAACCCTTTCTTTGCTTGATCCATTTTGAACTTCTTCAAAACTTTGTAAAGGTATGTGCTTTGTGAAAGTCCAATTAAGCGTCTCGATCTATCTCTATAGATCTTAATGCCTAATATGTAAGAAGCTTCACCGAGGTCTTTCATTGAAAAACTCTTTTTCAAGTATCCCTTTATGCTATCCAGAAATTCTATATCATTTCCAATCAGTAATATGTCATCCACATATAATATCAGAAATGCTACAGAGCTCCCACTCACTTTCTTGTAAATACAGGCTTGTCCAAAAGTCTGTATAAAACCAAATGCTTTGATCACACTATCAAAGTGTTTATTCCAACTCCGAGAGGCTTGCACCAGTCCATAAATGGATCGCTGGAGCTTGTACACTTTGTTCGCTCCCTTTGGATCGACAAAACCTTCCGGTTGCATCATATACAACTCTTCTTCTAGAAATCCATTCAGGAATGCAGTTTTGACATCCATTTTCCAAATTTCATAATCATAAAATGCGGCTATTGCTAACATGCTTCGGATAGACTTAAGCATCGCTACGGGTGAGAAGGTCTCATCATAGTCAATCCCTTGAACTTGTCGAAAACCTTTTGCAACAAGTTGAGCTTTGTAGACAGTAATATTACCGTCAGCGTCAGTCTTCTTCTTAAAGATCCATTTATTCTCAATTGCTTGTCAATCATCGGGCAAATCAACCAAAGTCCATACTTTGTTCTCATACATGGATCCCATCTCAGATTTCATGGCCTCAAGCCATTTTGCGGAATCTGGGTTCACCATCACTTCTTCATAGTTCGTAGGTTCATCATGATCTAGTAGCATGACCTCCAGAACAGGATTACCGTACCACTCTGGTGCGGATCTTATTCTGTTTGACCTACGAGGTTCATTAACAACTTGATCTGAAGTTCCATGATAATCATAATCAACTTCCTCACTAATTGGTGTAGATGTCACAGGAACCGGTTTCTGTGATGAACTACTTTCCAATAAGGGAGCAGGTACAGTTACCTCATCAAGTTCTACTTTCCTCCCACTCACTTCTTTCGAGAGAAATTCCTTCTCTAGAAAGGATCCATTTTTAGCAACGAATGTCTTGCCTTCGGATCTGTGATAGAAGGTGTACCCAACAGTCTCCTTTGGGTATCCTATGAAGACACATTTCTCCGATTTTGGTTCGAGCTTATCAGGTTGAAGCTTTTTCACATAAGCATCGCAGCCCCAAACTTTAAGAAACGACAACTTTGGTTTCTTGCCAAACCATAGTTCATAAGGCGTTGTCTCAACAGATTTTGATGGTGCCCTATTTAATGTGAATGCGGCCGTCTCTAAAGCATAACCCCAAAACGATAGCGGTAAATCAGTAAGAGACATCATAGATCGCACCATATCTAGTAAAGTACGACTACGACGTTCGGACACACCATTACGCTGTGGTGTTCTGGGTGGCATGAGTTGCGAAACTATTCCGCATTGTTTCAAATGTAGACCAAACTTGTAACTCAACTATTCTCCTCCATGATCAGATCGTCGAAACTTTATTTTCTTGTTACGATGATTTTCAACTTCACTCTGAAATTCTTTGAACTTTTCAAATGTTTCAGACTTATGTTTCATTAAGTAGATATACCCATATCTGCTTAAATCATCTGTGAAGGTGAGAAAATAACGATATCCGCCACGAGCCTCAACATTCATCGAACCAAATACATCTGTATGTATGATTTCCAACAAATCTGTTGCTCTCTCCATAGTTCCGGAGAACGACATTTTAGTCATCTTGCCCATGAGACACGGTTCGCAAGTACCAAGTGATTCATAATCAAGTGGTTCCGAAAGTCCATCAGTATGGAGTTTCTTCATGCGCTTTACATCGATATGACCTAAACGGCAATGCCACAAATAAGTTGCACTATAATTATCAACTCTGTATCTTTTGGCTTCAACATTATGAATATGTGTATCATTACTATCGAGATTCATCAAAAATAGACCACTCTTCAAGGATGCATGACCATAAAAGATATTACTCATATAAGTAGAAATACCATTATTCTCTGATTTAAATGAATAACCGTCTCACATAAACAAGATCCAAATATAATGTTCATGCTCAACGCTGGCACCAAATAACAATTATTTAGGTCTAATACTAATCCCGAAGGTAGATGTAGAGGTAGCGTGCCGACCGCGATCACATTGACTTTGGAACCATTTCCCACGCGCATCGTCACATCGTCCTTTGCCAGTGTTCGCTTAATCCGTAGTCCTTGTTTCGAGTTGCAAATATTAGCAACAGAACCAGTATCAAATACCCAGGTGCTATTGCGAGCTCTAGTAAGGTACACATCAATAACATGTATATCACATATACCTTTGTTCACCTTGCCATCCTTATCCGCCAAATACTTGGGGCAATTCCGCTTCCAGTGACCAGTCTGCTTGCAATAGAAGCACTTAGTTTCAGGCTTAGGTCCAGACTTGGGTTTCTTCTCCTGAGCAACAACTTGTTTGCTGTTCTTCTTGAAGTTCCCCTTCTTCTTCCCTTTGCCCTTTTTCTTGAAACCAGTGGTCTTGTTGACCATCAACACTTGATGCTTGAGGGAGTCCTAGATTAGGGGGTGTCCGGATAGCCGGACTACCATCATCAGCCGAACTATCATCGGCCGGACTATCATCATCGACCGGACTCCAAGACTATGAAGATACAAGATTGAAGACTTCGTCCCGTGTCCGGATGGGACTTTCCTTGGCGTGGAAGGCAAGCTTGGTGATACGGATACGTAGATCTCAAACATTGTAACCGACTCTATGTAACCCTATCCCTCTCCGATGTCTATATAAACCGGATGGCTCTAGTCCGTAGCAAACAACAACAACAACCATTACAATCATACCATAGGCTAGCTTCTAGGGTTTAGCCTCCTTGATCTCGTGGTAGATCCACTCTTGTAAACATCCACAATATCAGTATCAATCAAGCAGGACGTAGGGTGTTACCTCCATCAAGAGGGCCCGAACCTGGGTAAAACATCGTGTCCCTTGTCTCCTGTTACCATCCGCCTAGACGCACAGTTCGGGACCCCCTACCCGTGATCCGCCGGTTTTGACACCGACATTGGTGCTTTCATTGAGAGTTCCTCTGTGTCGTCACCGATAGGCTTGATGGCCTCTTCAATCGACAACGACGCAGTCATGGGTGAGAATTCTCTCCCCGGACAGATCTTCGTATCCGGCGGCTTCGCACTGCGGGCCAACTCACTTGGCCATCTGGAGCAGATCGAAAGCTACGCCCCTGGCCGTCAGGTCAGGTTTGGAAGCCTAAACTTCACGGCCGATATCCGCGGGGACTTGGTCTTCGATGGATCTGAGCCACCGCCGAGCGCGCCGCACTGTCATGATGGGCACGACCTAACTCTGCCGCCGGACATCACCTTGGAGGCCGCACACGAATCCGCTCCGACCCAGAGTCCGGAGCCGATCACACAGATCGAGGACGGATGGCTGGACACCGCCTCGGGAGCTGCAACTTCTATGGCGATGGAGCCGAACACTTACCTTGTCCCGCATAAAGCTCATGACTCCAAGGTGCCGGACTCTCTGCCGGACTCCGAACCTCCTGCGCCCCTGGCAGTCGAATCCGATTGGGCGCCGATCATGGAATTCACCGCTGTGGACATCTTTCAGCACTCACTCTTCGGCGATATCTTAAATTCGCTGAAGCATCTCTCGCTATCCGGAGAGCCCTGGCCGAACTACGGCTAGGATGGTTGGGACGCGGATGACGAAGAAATTCAGAACCCACCCACCACCCACTTCGTAGCCACCATCGACGATCTAACCGACGTACTCGACTACGACTCCGAAGACATCGATGGTATGGACGACGATGCCGGAGACTATCAAGAATCAGTGCCTACAGGACACTGGAAGACCACCTCGTCATACGACATATACATGGTGGACACCCCAAAAGATGGGGACGGCGAAGAAGCAATGGAGGCCGATTCCTTAAAGAAACAGCCCAAGCGCCGACGTCAGCTGCGCCGCTCTAAATCCCGCCACAGCAAGAATGGAGATTCCGGCACAGGAGATAATAACGCCCCAGAAAGTGCCGAAGACAACCCCCTCCAGCACGATCCAGCGCAGGAGGCAGAAGCAAGCCCTCACGAGAGGGCGGCAGACGAAGAGGTCGAGGATGATAATTACTTACTTCCCTCCAGAGACGAGGCAAGCCTCGACGACGACGAATTCGTCGTGCCTGAGGATCCCGTCGAACAAGAGCGTTTCAGACGCAGGCTAATGGCCACGGCAAACAGCCTAAAGAAAAAGCAGCAACAGCTTCAAGCTGATCAAGACCTACTGGCCGACAGATGGACCGAGGTCCTCGCGGCCGAAGAGTATGAACTCGAACGCCCCTCCAAAAGTTACCCAAAACGCAAGTTGCTCCCCCGACTAGAGGAGGAAGCGTACAAACCTGCATCACCAGCGCACAATACGGCAGACCGACCACCTCGTGGCCGCGACAGAGAGGCATGCAAGCCCTCCACCAAAACTGTACCCCGGCATCACTCAAAAAGCATGAAGCCACGGGGGAACGCGTCGGACTTGCGAGATATATTGGAGGACAAGGCAAGACAATCCAGATCTATCTACGGATCACGTGGGCGCCCCAAGACCCACGACGAATACCGTCGCGCCGGATACAACTACTCCGGCCGGGCCGAACACAGCAGACAACGCTCTCTCGAGCTACGTCGCGATATTGCTCAATACAGAGGTGCTGCGCACCCACTATGCTTCACTGACGAAGTAATGGATCATCAAATCCCTGAAGGGTTTAAACCCGTTAATATCGAATCCTACGATGGCACAACAGACCCCGCGGTTTGGATTGAGGATTATCTCCTCCATATACATATGGCCCGCGGCGACGATCTTCACGCCATCAAATATCTCCCGCTCAAGCTTAAAGGTCCAGCTCGGCATTGGCTTAACAGCCTGCCCGCAGAGTCAATTGGATGCTGGGAAGACCTGGAAGCCGCATTCCTCGACAACTTCCAGGGCACGTATGTGCGACCACCGGACATAGATGACCTAAGCCACATAATCCAGCAGCCAGACGAATCGGCCAGGCAATTCTGGACACGGTTCTTAACAAAGAAAAATCAAATCATCGACTGTCCGGATGCAGAGGCCCTCGCTGCCTTAAAACATAACATCCGCGACGAGTGGCTGGCCCGGCACCTAGGATAGGAAAAGCCGAAATCCATAGCAGCCCTCACATCACTCATGACCCACTGCTGTGCGGGAGAGGATAGCTGGCTAGCTCGCAGCAACAACCTCAGCAAAAACGCTGGCAGTCCAGATACCAAGGACAGCAATGGCAGGTCGCGTCGAAACAAAAACAAACGCCGCATTAACGGCGACAACAATGAGGATACGGCAGTCAACGCCGGATTCCGAGGCTCCAAGCCCGGTCAACGGAAGAAGCCATTCAAAAGAACCACTCCGGGCCCGTCCAATTTGGACCGGATACTCGACCGCTCCTGTCAAATACATGGAACCCCCGAAAAGCCAGCTAACCACACCAAGAGAGATTGTTGGGTACTCAAGCAGGCAGGCAAATTAATCGCCAAAAACAATGACAAGGGGCTACACAGCGATGACGAGGAAGAGACCCGGCCGTCGAACAACAGAGGACAAAAGGGATTCCCCCCTCAAGTTCGGACGGTAAACATGATATAAGCAACACATATACCCAAGAGGGAGCGGAAGCGTGCACTAAGGGACGTATACGCGATGGAGCCAGTCGCCCCAAAATTCAACCCATGGTCCTCTTGCCCGATCACTTTCGATCGAAGAGACCATCCGACCAGTATCCGCCATGGCAGATTTGCCGCATTGGTTTTAGACCCAATCGTCGATGGATTTCACCTCAAGAGAGTCCTGATGGACGGAGGCAGTAGCCTGAACCTGCTTTATCAGGATACAGTGCGCAAGATGGGCATAGACCCTTCAAGGATTAAACCTACAAAGACAACCTTCAAAGGCGTCATACCAGGTGTCGAGGCCAGTTGTACAGGCTCGGTTACACTGGAAGTGGTCTTCGGATCCCCGGATAATTTCCGAACCGAGGAGTTAATCTTCGACATAGTCCCGTTCCGTAGTGGCTATCACACTCTGCTCGGACGAACCGCATTCGCAAAATTCAACGCGGTGCCGCACTATGCATACCTTAAGCTCAAGATGCCAGGCCCCCGTGGAGTCATCACGGTCAATGGAAACACGGAACGCTCCCTCCGAACGGAGGAACATACAGCGGCTCTCGCAGCAGAAGTACAAAGCAGCCTTTTAAGGCAATTTTCGAGTCCGGCCGTTAAACGACCGGACACGGCCAAACGCGCCCGGAGCAACATCAACCAAGACCACCTGGCACGTTCCGAGCACGCGTAGCAATGCGGCATCAACCCCACCCCTCGCACAATTGTAAGACAAACTCTCCGCGTACATAATTACGCCCTGGAGATACCATGGGCATAGGGGGAGAGGCACAACCACAACAGACCCAGAGTGCGGTTCGACCACACCAGGGGCTCCCAAGTGTGTGGCTCTTTTTATCTTTTATTTCTCTCTTTTTTATACAGAACTATGTCCGGAGGCGAACCTGCCGAACGCATGATGCAACAGCCAGGGAGGGACAAAGGCTGCGACGAACACTCAGGTGGTCTCCATTACGAGCATTAAATTTGTTAAATACACCATTTCGCGGCCTACCCCTGGAGGGAGACGCCTTTAATTCGTCCAATCCCTTGCTTTCCGCACTATTTGTATCATTCCGCACTCATAGCAGATCTTCTCGAATAAAATGTAGCACTTTTTGCCCATAATTGCATTACCTTATATATATATATATGTTCATTTACGACATGTTGCATCCGTACATTTTGGTACTAACAAATACACCAGGGGCTTATGTTCCCCGCATTATGGTGTGATAAAGTCCGAACACTTTCACAAGTGCGGCACCCCGAACTTATAGCATTATATGAATCGGCTCCGAATCATGTCTTGGGTCAATAGTTGGGTTTGCCCGGCTCCCATGTTTGGCACCTTACGTTCCGTTCTGTCGGCTAAGGTAGCACTGGGAGAACCACTGCAATTGCGCCCCGGTTGAGCCGGGTTAACGCCTCAGTGGAGAAAGCTAAAACTGACTGTCATGATAAGGCGAGAGACTGGTCGCTGTTCGAGAGGTGTTTTCGGGTCCTTAAAGACCTACGCCGCTTCAAGCGAAGTACCGGATAATGTCCGACGAAGGCGTGGATCGCGCCCCGAATTCGGTCTTCCGAATACTAGGGGCTTCGCCGAAATTTAAAATTATAGAATTCTATGGCTAAGTGAGAGTGTTCAAGCACTATAAGTCCGGTTGCCTTGTTCGTTGTGTTGAGCGCCTCCCTAGATGGACCCAAAAATGGGAACAAGAGTGCTCAAGTGTATCCCAAACACCCCAGCAGTCGTGGCATGGGGGCTGAAGCCGACGACTTGCCATCTCTTAGATTTAATAAACGACCGCACAGAAGGTAATATTTTAAATTAACAAGTGTTGCTTAGCGCATATGAACAAAGTTTTCAGCGCACAGGATAACACATTGCGAATTTACTCAATAATTACATCCCTGGGGCACTCATCCACAATCTTGCGGGCACCCTTCAGGACAGTCTTATAGTACATCTCGGGCGTACGATATTCCTTGCCCGCTGGTGGCGCGTCAGTGATTAGCTTCTCCGCATCCAGCTTGCCCCAATGCACCTTTGCGCGGGCAAGGGCCCGATGAGCACCTTCAATACAGGCGGAGCGCTTGATAACCTCCACCCAGGGGCACGCATCCACCAACCGTCGCACGAGGCCGAAGTAGCTCCCAGGCATGGCCTCTCCAGGCCACAGCCGGACTATGAGGCCCTTCATGGCCTGCTCGGCCACCTTGTGGAGCTCGACCAGCTGCTTCAGCTGGTCGCTAGGGGGCACCGGATGGCCGGCCTCAGCATACTGAGACCAGAAGACCTTCTCCGTTGAGCTCCCCTCCTCGACTCGGTAGAATGCGGCGGCATCAGACACGCTGTGAGGCAGATCTACAAACGCCCCTGGAGAGCTCCGAATTCGGGTAAGTAACACGTAATTTACATTCACATGCTTGCTTTGCATGAAAAATGGCTTACCTGCCGCTATCTTCCTCACCAACTCAATCTCCTGAAGGGACTTATGGGCATCGGCCTTGGCAGTTTTGGCACTTTCGAGAGCCAAGGCAAGCTTGGACTCTCGAGTCTTTGAGTCACGCTCCAAACTCTCATGCTTTTCCATGAGAGCCTGGAGCTCTTGCCGAACCACCGCCACCCGCGCCTCCTGCTTTTCTCGCTCTGCCCGTTCCGCGGCCGCGGACACGGCCTCCTTCAGGGTCGCCACCTTGTTCGTGGCCCCTGCAGTACCCATGTTATCCTTGTTATTTTTTGTTGCAACCTAAATCCTTTTCTATAAGGTACATGTTCAAAGTGGTGTTACTCACCTTCTTTTTCCTGGAGCTGCTTCTTGGCACGGCCGAGCTCTTGCTCGGACCGCTCGAGCTCCTGCTTCAAAGCACCGACCTCCGCAGTCAGTGCGGCAGAGGTCAGCAGCGCAGCCTGCAACCCATATTGACATAATTTTTTACCAACCCTGCGTATATCTTCCTTTTTTTTCAGATCCTCAGTCCGGCTTTTCTTTCTGAACACCGAACCGAGCATCAGGGGCTACTGTCTATGCGGTATTACATTGCATATTTTTAACTTCTTACCTCAAAGCCTGACAGAAGGCTACTGCAGGCTTCGGTCAGCCCGCTCTTGGCAAGCTGTACCTTCTGAATCACCGCAGTCATAATAGTGCGGTGTTCTTCCTCGATGGAAGTGCTCTGGAGCGCCTCCAACAAATTGTCCGGCGCCTCCAGTTGGACGGAAGCCGCCGGCGTCACGGTCTTGCCCTTCGTGTGAAGGGGCCGCCGGCCGGACTCCGGAACCACTGCGGGTTCTGATGTGGAGTCTAGCGCAAAGTCCGGGAGGCCGCCTTGTGGCGCCTCCGGAGCCTCCCCCTGATGGGTCCCTTCTTGGGATCCCACCTCGGCGTCCTCGATGTCGCGACGGGTGGAGGCGGTCAGGATGGAGTCTACATCCGACGGAGCCAACGACCCGCTCGATGAAGCGGGGAGATCATCACTGGCCGGACTATAGGCAGCATGCGGCATCAGAATGACACTATGTGACACAGAAAAAGAAATTATAAATCATTCAGGAATCCGGATACTTACGGTCTCGCCGGAGGCCTGGCCCTTGAAGGCCATTCTTCCTCGCCAACGTTGATGTTGGCGGAGCTGTCCGAGGGAATAGTCCTTCCCCTCTTGGACCCTTCGGCCTCCCCTGTGGGGGAAGCCTTTCTCTTCCTCTCTCCCTCCTCTGGGAGAGAGTCCTCTTTCTCCTCCTCGTTTTCGGGGGAGGAGTCCGCCCCGGAGTCGTCGGACACCTGAAAATGGGAACTCTTTCGAGCACCCGTAGCCTCCTTCTTGGCCTTCTTCTTTGGCACCACGTGCGGTGCCGGAACCAGCAGCCTCGCTAGACGGGCGTCTACTGGGTTTTCTGGCATAGGAGCCAGACAGATAATCTGTTCCGCCTTACTCATCCAGTCCTGTCAAAGGAAAAGGGGAAATTAAGACCCGCATAGAGTCAAACTATGAAAAGCAAGTGTCCCATAAAGGGGTAGAGTCACTTACCTCGTCGGCTTGGTGCTGCGAGCGAAATCCGCGATCTTCAGTCGCGAATGCGGGGGCTTTGGCGCCCTTAAACAGCACCCTCCAGGCGCCTTCGTACGTCGTGTCGAAGAGCCCGCTCAGCGCCTGGTGCTGTTCCGGATTGAACTCCTACAGATTGAATGCCCGCTCTTGGCATGGGAGAATCCGGCGGACGAGCATGACTTGGACCATGTTAACCAGCCTGAGCTTCTTCACCAGCTTCTGGATACAGGCTTGGAGTCCCGTCAGCTCCTCCGAACTACCCCACAGCAAGCCCTTCTCTTTCTAGGAGGTGAGCTGCGTAGGGATACTAGATCTGAACTCGGGGGCCACCGCCCACATAGGGTCGCGCGGCTCGGTGATATAGAACCACCCTGATTACCATCCCTTGACGGATTCCACGAATGCCCCTTCGAACCAAAGGACGTTGGGCATCTTGCCCAACATGGCGCCTCCGCACTCCGCTTGAGTGCCCTTCACTACCTTCGGCTTGACATTGAAGGTCTTGAGCCACAAGCCGAAGTGGGGCTGGATGCAGAGGAAGGCCTCACACACGACGATAAACGCCGAGATGTTGAGGATGAAGTTCGGCGCCAGATCATGGAAATCCAGGCCGTAGTAGAACATGAGCCCCCGGACAAAGGGGTGAAGTGGAAAGCCCAGTCCACGGTGGAAGTGGGGAAGAAAAACGACCCTCTCATGGGGCCTGGGGGTGGGGATGAGCTGCCCCTCGTCGGGCAGCCGGTGCGCGATGTCGCCGGACAGGTAGCCGGCGCTGCGCAGTCTTTCAATGTGCTCCTCCGCAACGGAGGAGGTCATCCACTTGCCTCCCGCTCCAGACATGACTGGGGAAGGTTGAGACGAGATGTGCGGGCTTGGGCGCTGGAGCTCGAGTGCGCGGAGATGGGTAAGCAAAGGAGGAAGAAGGCGTAGGTGAAAAGGTGAATCCTTATCCCTTATATGGGCGGGCGAAGTCTACGCGTCCCCCACCGGCCTGGTAAAACTCGCTTATCCCCCAAGTGTCACCATCAATGGCGCGGTTGGGTTACCCACGTCCGTATTGATGAGAATCCTGGATTAAGGGGGAACACGATCTCTGCTTCGACAAGACGTGCCAAGGAAACCGCTTCGCTAAATGCGCTGAGGTGGTAGAGTAAAAAATGATTCAAGTAATGGCTTGGTAGTGGCGTGACGTCATGCCGCAAAAAACGTCAGCAGATTGAACTTGTGTATATATTATTCTCTCTACGGTGGAATGTGGAATTTATTTTGCAGAGCCGGACACTATCCTGGTGTTCACAATCTTCTATCATTCGGAGGAGGAACCCGCCTTGCAATGCCAAGCAAATATACGCGCCGGACTTACCGTCATTGAAGCCTGGTTCAGGGGCTACTGAGGGAGTCCTGGATTAGGGGGTGTCCGGATAGCCGGACTACCATCATCAGCCGAACTATCATCGGCCGGATTATCATCATCGACCGGACTCCAAGATTATGAAGATAAAAGATTGAAGACTTCGTCCCGTGTCCGGATGGGACTTTCCTTGGCGTGGAAGGCAAGCTTGGCGATACGGATACGTAGATCTCCTACCATTGTAACCGACTCTATGTAACCCTAGCCCTCTCCGATGTCTATATAAACCGGATGGCTCTAGTCCGTAGCCAACAACAACAACCATTACAATCATACCATAGGCTAGCTTCTAGGGTTTAGCCTCCTTGATCTCGTGGTAGATCCACTCTTGTAAACATCCACAATATCAATATCAATCAAGCAGGACGTAGGGTTTTACCTCCATCAAGAGGGCCCGAACCTGGGTAAAACATCGTGTCCCTTGTCTCCTGTTACCATCCGCCTAGACGCACAGTTCAGGACCCCCTACCCGAGATCCGCCGGTTTTGACACCGACAATGCTCCTTCTTGATTTCTACCTCTGCAGCCTTTAGCATGGCGAAGAGCTCGGGAATCGTCTTATCCATTCCTTGCATGTTATAGTTCATCACGAAGCTCTTGTAGCTTGGTGGCAGTGATTGAAGAATTCTGTCAATGACGCTATTATCCGGAAGATTAACTCCCACTTGAATCAAGTGATTATTATACCCAGACATTTTGAGTATATGCTCACTGACAGAACTATTCTCCTCCATCTTGCAGCTGTAGAACTTATTCGAGACTTCATATCTCTCAATCCAGGCATTTGCTTGAAATATTAACTTCAACTCCTGAAACATCTCATATGCTCCATGACGTTCAAAATGTCGTTGAAGTCCCGGTTCTAAGCCATAAAGCATGGCACACTGAACTATTGTGTAGTCATCTGCTTTGCTCTGCCAGACGTTCACAACATCTGGTGTTGCTCCTGCAGCAGGTCTGGCACCCAGCGGTGCTTCCAGGACGTAATTCTTCTGTGCAGCAATGAGGATAATCCCCAAGTTATGGACCCAGTCCGTGTAATTGCTACCATCATCTTTCAACTTTGCTTTCTCAAGGAACGCATTAAAATTCAACGGGACAACAACACGGGCCATCTATCTACAATCAACATAGACAAGCAAGATACTATCAGGTACTAAGTTCATGATAAATTTAAGTTCAATTAATCATATTACTAAAGAACTCCCACTTAGATAGACATCCCTCTAATCCTCTAAGTGATCACGTTATACAAATCAACTAAACCATAACCGATCATCACGTGAAATGGAGTAGCTTTCAATGGTGAACATCATTATGTTGATCATATCTACTATATGATTCACGCTCGACCTTTCGGTCTTAGTGTTCTGAGGCCATATCTGCATATGCTAGGCTCGTCAAGTTTAACCTGAGTATTCTGCGTGTGCAAAACTGGCTTGCACCCGTTGTAGATGGACGTAGAGCTTATCACACCCGATCATCACGTGGTGTCTGGGCATGACGAACTTTGGCAATGGTGCATACTCAGGGAGAACACTTTTATCTTGAAATTTAGTGAGAGATCATCTTATAATGCTACCGTAAATCAAAGAAAGATAAGATGCAAAAAGATAAACATCACATGCAATCAATATAAGTGATATGATATGGCCATCATCATCTTGTGCTTGTGATCTCCATCTTCGAAGAACCGTCATGATCACCATCGTCATCGGTGCGACACCTTGATCTCCATCGTAGCATTGTTGTCATCTCGCCAATTTTATGCTTCTACGACTATCGCTGCCGCTTAGTGATAAAGTAAAGCATTACAGGGCGATTGCATTGCATACAATAAAGCGACAACCATATGGCTCCTGCCAGTTGCCGATAATTCGGTTACAGAACATGATCATCTCATACAATAAAATTTAGCACCATGTCTTGACCATATCACATCATAGCATGCCATGCAAAAACAAGTAGACGTCCTCTACTTTGTTGTTGCAAATTTTACGTGGCTGCTACGGGCTGAGCAAGAACCGTTTTTACCTACGCATCAAAACCACAACGATAGTTTGTCAAGTTGGTGTTGTTTTAACCTTCGCAAGGACCGGGCGTAGCCACACTCGGTTCAACTAAAGTGAGAGAGACAGAAACGGTCGGTCACCTTTAAGCAACTAGTGCTCATGGCGGTGAAACCAGCCTCGTGTAAGCGTACACGTAATGTCGGTCCGGACCGCTTCATCTCACAATATCACTGAACCAAAGTATGACATGCTGGTAAGCAGTATGACTTATATCGCCCACAACTCACTTGTGTTCTACTCGTGCATATGACATCTACGCATAAAACCAGGCTCGGATGCCACTGTTGGGGAACATAGTAATTTCAAAAAAATTCCTACGCACACGCAAGATCATGGTGATGCATAGCAACAAGAGGGGAGAGTCTTGTCTACATACCCTTGTAGATCGTAAGCGGAAGCGTTAGCACAACGCGGTTGATGTAGTCGTACGTCTTCACGATCCGACCGATCAAGTACCGAACGTACTGCACCTACGAGTTCAGCACACGTTCAACCTGATGACGTCCCTCGAACTCCGATCCAGCCGAGTATTGAGGGAGAGTTTCGTCAGCACGATGGCGTGGTGATGATGATGATGTTCTACCGACACAGGGCTTCTCCTAAGCACCGCTACAGTATTATCGAGGTGGACTATGGTGTAGGGGGGCACCGCACACGGCTAAAAGATCAAACGATCAATTGTTGTGTCCATGGGGTGCCCCCCTGCCCCCGTATATAAAGGAGCAAGGGGGTGCGGCCGGCCAAGGGGAGAGGCGCGCCGGGAGGAGTCCTACTCCCACCGGGAGTAGGACTCCCCCCTTTCCTAGTTGGATTAGGACTTGGGAGGGGGGAAAGAGGAGGGAGAGAGGAAGGAAGGGGGGGGGGCGCCGCCCCCTCTCCTTGTCCTATTCGGACTAGGGGGAGGGGCGCGCGGCCCAGCCCTGGCCGCCTCTCCTCTTCTCCGTAAAGGCCCACTAAGGCCCATTAACCTCCCGGGGGGTTCCAGTAACCTCCCGATACTCCGGCAAAATCCTGATTTCACCCGAAACACTTCCGATATCCAAACATAGGCTTCCAATATATCAATATTCATGTCTCGACCATTTCGAGACTCCTCGTCATGTCTGTGATCACATCCAGGACTCCGAACAACCTTCGGTACATCAAAACATGTAAAATCATAATACTCCTCGTCATGTTCTCTACGGGTTCGAGAACTATGTAGACATGACCGAGACACGTCTCCGGTCAATAACCAATAGTGGAACCTGGATGCTCATATTGGTTCCCACATATTCTACGAAGATCTTTATTGGTCAGACCGCATAACAACATACGTTGTTCCCGTTGTCATCGGTATGTTACTTGTCCGAGATTCGATCGTCGGTATCTCAATACCTAGTTCAATCTCGTTACCGGCAAGTCTCTTTACTCATTCTGTAATACATCATATCACAACTAACTCATTAGTTACAATGCTTGCAAGGCTTTAAGTGATGTGTATTACCGAGAGGGCCCAGAGATACCTCTCCGACAATCGGAGTGACAAATCCTAATCTCGAAATACGCCAACCCAACAAGTACCATTGGACACACCTGTAGAGCACCTTTATAATCACCCAGTTACATTGTGACGTTTGGTAGCACACAAAGTGTTCCTCCGATAAACGGGAGTTGCATAATCTCATAGTCATAGGAACATGTATAAGTCATGAAGAAAGCAATAGCAATATACTAAACAATCGGGTGCTATGCTAACGGAATGGGTCAATTCAATCACATCATTCTCCTAATGATGTGATCCCATTAATCAAATGACAACTCATGTCTATGTTTAGGAAACATAACCATCTTCGATTAACGAGCTAGTCTAGTAGAGGCATACTAGTGGCATTCTGTTTGTCTATGTATTCACACATGTATTACATTTCCTGTTAATTCAATTCTAGCATGAATAATAAACATTTATCATGATATAAGGAAATAAATAATAACTTTATTATTGCGACTAGGGCATATTTCCTTCACTATGATGTCTCTTACTGATTTACCACAGTCATTTCAGGGTTATGCATAGAGACAGCTGCATTCATGTTAAATAGGGCACCGTCCAAATCCGTTTAGACGACACCGTATGAACTATGGTTTGGCAATAAACCTAAGTCGTCGTTTCTTAAAGTTTTGGGTTGCGACACTTATGTCAAAAGGCTTCAGCCTGATAAGCTCGAACCCAAATCGGAGAAGTGTGTTTTCATAGGATACCCTAAGGAAACAATTGGGTACACCTTCTACCACATATCCAAAGGCAATATCTTTGTTGCCTAGAATGGAACCTTTCTAGAAACGAAGTGAGTGGGAGGAAAGTAGAACTTGATGAGGTAATTGTACCTTCTCTCGAATTGGAAAGTAGTACATTGGAGAAAACTGTTCCTGTGATGCCTACACCAACTAGAGAGGAAGCTAATGATGATGATCGTGAAACTTTCGATCAAGTTACTAGCGAACCTCATAGGTCAACCAAAACACGATCGACACCAGAGTGGTATGGTAATCCTGTTCTGGAAGTCATGTTACTAGACCATGGTAAACCTATGAACTATGAAGAATCTACGATGAGCCAAGTTTCCGATAAATGGCTTTAGGCCATGAAATCTGACATAGGATCCATGTATGAGAACAAAGTATGGATTTTGGTGGATTTGCCCGATGATCGGCAACCCATAGAGAATAAATGGATCTTCAAGAAGACTGCCACTGATGGTAATGTTACTGTCTATAAAGCTCGACTTGTCGCGAAAGGTTTTCGACAAGTTCAAAGGGTTGACTACGATGAAACTTTCTCATCCGTAGCGATGATTAAGTCTGTCTGAATCATGTTAGCAATTGCCGCATTTTACGAAATCTGGCAAATGGATGTCAAAACTGCAATCCTTAATGGATTTCTTAAAGGAGAGTTGTATATGATGTAACCAGAAGGTTTTGTCGATCCTAAAAGTGCTAACAAAGTGTGCAAGCTCCAGCGATCCATCTATGGACTGGTGCAAGCATCTCAGATTTGGAATATATGGTTTGATGAGGTGATCAAAGCATATGGTTTTATACAGACTTTCGGAGAAGCCTGTATTTACAAGAAAGTGAGTGGGAGCTCCGTAGCATTTTTGATATTATATCTTGATGACATATTGCTGATTGGAAATGATATAGAATTTCTAGATAGCATAAAAGGATACTTGAATAAGAATTTTTAAATGAAAGACCTCGGTAAAGCTACTTATGTATTAGGCATCAAGATCTATAGAGATAGATCGAGACGCTTAATAAGACTTTCACAAAGCACATACCTTGACAAGATTTTGAAAGAATGGATCAGTCAAAGGAGTTCTTGCATGTATTACAAGGTGTAAAGTTGAGTAAGACTCAAAGCCTGACCACAACAGAAGATAGAGAGAGAATGAAAGTCATTCCCTATGCCTCAGCCATAGGTTCTATAAAGTATGCTATGCTGTGTACCAGACTAGTTTTGTGACTTGCTTTGAGTTTGGCAAGGGGGTACAATAGTGATCCAGGAGTGGATCACTAGACAGTGGTGAAATATATCCTGAGGTACCTAAAGAGGACTAAGGAAAACGTTTCTTAGTTATCAAGGTGATAAAGAGTTCGTCGTAAAGAGTTATGTCAACGCAAGCTTTGACACTACTCTAGATGACTCTTAAGTCTCAAACTAGATACGTATTGAACGTGGGAGAAATTAGCTAGAGTAGCTCCATGCAGAGTATTATAGAATATATTTTTGCAAATTACATACGGATCTGAATGTGGCAGACCCGTTGACTAAACTTCTGTCACAAGCAAACACATGATCACACCTTAGTACTCTTTGGGTATTAATCACCTAGAGATGTGAACTAGATTATTGACTCTAGTAAACCCATTGAGTGTTAGTCACATGGCGTTGTGAACTATGGGTGTTAATCACATAAAGATGTGAACTATTGGGTGTTAAATCACATGGCGATGTGAACTAGATAGCACACAAGGAAATATGCCCTAGAGGCAATAATAAAGTTGTTATTTTATATTTCCTTATATCATGATAAATGTTTATTATTCATGCTAGAATTGTATTAACCGGAAACTTGATACATGTGTGGATACATAGACATAACACCGTGTCCCTAGTAAGCCTCTACTAGACTAGCTCGTTAATCAAAGATGGTCAAGTTTCCTAACCATAGACATGTGTTGTCATTTGATGAACGGGATCACATCATTAGGAGAATGATATGATGGACAATTCCTATCTGTTAACTTAGCATAATGATCGTTCAGTTTTATTGCTATTGCTTTCTTCATGTCAAATACATATTCCTTCGACTATGAGATAATGCAACTCCCGGATACCGCAGGAATGCCTTGTGTGCTATCAAACGTCACAGCGTAACTGGATGATTATAAAGATGCTCTACAGGTATCTCCAAAGGTGTTTGTTGGGTTGGCATAGATCGAGATTAGGATTTGTCACTCCAAGTATCGGAGAGGTATCTCTGGGTCTTCTCGGAAATGCACATCATAAGAAGCCTTGCAAGCAAAGTGACTAACGAGTTAGTTGTAGGATGATGTATTACAGAACGAGTAAAGAGACTTGCTGGTAATGAGATTGAACTAGGTATGAAGATACCGACGATTGAATCTCGGGCAAGTAACATATCGATGAAAAAGGGAATAACTTATGTTGTCATAATGGTTCGATCGATAAAGATCTTTGTAAGATATGTGGGAGCCAATATGAGCATCCAGGTTTCGCTATTGGTTATTGACCGGAGAGGTGTCAAGGTCATGTCTACATAATTTTCGAACCCGTAGGGTCCACACGCTTAACGTTCGATGATGATTTTGTATTATATGAGTTATGTGATTTGGTGACCGAATGTTGTTCGTATTCCCGAATGAGATCACAGACATGAAGAGGATTCTCGAAATGGTCGAGAGGTAAAGATTTATATATAGGACGATAGTATTCGGACACCGGAAGTGCGAGAGGGTACCGGGTACATATCGGGTCACCGGAAGGGGCTCCGGGCACCCCCCCCCGACAAAGATATGGGCCTAATGGGCCAAGAGGGGAAACACAGCAGCCAGCAGGGGCTGCTGCACCCCCATGTGGGCCGAACCAGAGGAGGAAGGAAAGAGGAGAAGAGAGAAGGAGGGGGAGGGATTCGGCCTCCCCTTCCTTCCATCCTCTCTCCTCCTTTGTTCCTCCTGCGGAAAATATGGTAAGGGAGGGCGAATTGGACCGGGGCCCCAAGTAGGTGAAGGAAATATGCCCTAGAGGCAATAATAAAGTTATTATTCGTTTACTTATTTCATGATACATGTTTATTATTCATGCTAGAATTGTATTAACCGGAAACTTAGTACATGTGTGAATACATAGACAAAACATAGTGTCCCTAGTATGCCTCTACTTGACTAGCTTGTTAATCAAAGATGGTTATGTTTCCTAACTATAGACATGTGTTGTCATTTGATGAACGGGATCACATCATTAGGAGAATGATGTGATGGACATGACCCATCCGTTAGCTTAGCATTATGATCGTTTCAGTTTTATTGCTATTGCTCTCTTCATGACTTATACATGTTCCTCAGACTATGAGATTATGCAACTCCCGAATACCGGAGGAACACTTTGTGTGCTACCAAGCGTCACAATGTAACTGGGTGATTATAAAGGTGCTCTACAGGTATCTCCGATGGTACTTGTTGAGTTGGCATAGATCAAGATTAGGATTTGTCACTCCGATTGTCGGAGAGGTATCTCTGGGCCCTCTCGGTAATGCACATCACTATAAGCCTTGCAAGCAATGTGACTAATGAGTTAGTTGTGGGATGATACATTACGGAACGAGTAAAGAGACTTGCCAGTAACGAGATTGAACTAGGTATTGAGATACCGATGATCAAATCTCGGGCAAGTAACATACCGATGACAAAGGGAACAACATATGTGTTATGCGGTTTGACCGATAAAGATCTTCGTAGAATATGTAGGAACCAATATGAGCATCCAGGTTCCGTAATTGGTTATTGACCGGAAATGAGTCTCGGTCATGTCTACATAGTTCTCGAACCCGTAGGGTCCACACGCTTAACATTTTGTGACGATTTGTATTATGAGTTATGTGATTTAATGACCAAAGTTTGTTTGGAGTTCCGGATGAGATCGGGGACATGACGAGGAGTCTCGACATGGTCGAGCTGTAAAGATCGATATATTCGAAGGCTATATTCGGACATCGGAAAGGTTTCGAGTGATTCGGGTATTTTTCGGAGTACCGGAGAGTTACGGGAATTCGCGGGGAGAAGTATTGGGCCTTATTGGGCCATACGGGAAAGAGAGAGGGGCTGCCTAGGGCAGGCCACGCACCCCCCAAGGCCTAGTCCGAATTGGACTAGGGGGAGGGGCGGCGCCCCCTCCTTCCTTCTCTTCTTTCTTCCCTTTCCTTCTCTCCTACTCCTACTACTTAGAAGGGGGGACTCCTACTCCTGGTGGGAGTAGGACTCCCCAGGGAGCGCCATAGTAAGGGCCGGCCCTCCCCTCCTCCACTCCTTTATATACGGGGGATGGGAGCACCCCATAGACACACAAGTTGATCATTGATCTTTAGCTGTGTGCGGTGCCCCCCTCCACCATAATCCACCTCGGTCATATCGTGCGATGCTTAGGTGAAGCCCTGCGTCAGTAGCTTCATCAACACGGTCATCACGCCGTCGTGTTGACGGAACTCTCCCTCGAAGCTCTACTGGATCGTGAGTTCGTGGGACGTCACCGAGCTGAACGTGTGCAGATCATGGAGGTGTCGTACATTCGGTACTAGGATCGATCGATCGTGAAGACGTATGACTACATCAACCGCGTTGTCATAAAGCTTTCGCTTATGGTCTACGAGGGTATGTGGACAACACTCTCCCCTCTCATTGCGATGCATCACCATGATCTTGCGTGTGTGTAGGATTTTTTTGAAATACTATGTTCCCCAACAGTGGCATCCGATCCAGGTTTATGCGTAGATGTTATATGCATGAGTAGAACATAAGTGAGTTGTGGGCGATACTAGTCATACTGCTTACGAGCATGTCATACTTTGATTCAGCGGTATTGTTAGATGAAGCGGCCCGGACCGACATTACGCGTACGCTTACGCGAGAATGGTTCTACCGACGTGCTTCGCACATAGGTGGCTGGCGGGTGTCAGTTTCTCCAACTTTAGTTGAATCGAGTGTCGCTACGCCCGGTCATTGTTGAAGGTTAAAACATCACTAACTTGACGAAATATCGTTGTGGTTTTGATGCATAGGTAAGAACGGTTCTTGCTTAGCCCGTAGTAGCCACGTAAAACTTGCAACAACAAAGTAGAGGATGTCTAACTTGTTTTTGCAGGGCATGTTGTGATGTGATATGGTCAAGACATGATACTAAATTTTATTGTATGAGATGATCATGTTTTGTAACAGAGTTATCGACAACTAGCAGGAGCCATATGGTTGTCGCTTTATTGTATGCAATGCAATCGCCATGTAATTGCTTTACTTTATCACTAAGCGGCAGCGATAGTCGTAGAAGCATAAGATTGGCGAGACGACAACGATGCTACAATGGAGATCAAGTTGTCGCGCCGGAGATGATGGTGATCATGACGGTGCTTCGAAGATGGAGATCACAAGCACGAGATGATGATGGCCATATCATGTCACTTATATTGATGGCATGTGATGTTTATCTTTTATGCATCTTATTTTGCTATGATTGACGGTAGCATTATAAGATGATCTCTCACTAAATTTCAAGGTATAAGTGTTCTCCCTGAGTATGCACCATTGCCAAAGTTTGTCGTGCTGAGACACCACGTGATGATCGGGTGTGATAAGCTCTACGTTCACATACAACGGGTGCAAACCAGTTTTGCACACGCAGAAATACTCAGGTTAAACTTGACGAGCCTAGCATATGCAGATATGGCCTCGAAACACTGAGACCGAAAGGTCGAGCGTGAATCATATAGTAGATATGATCAACATAGTGATGTTCACCATTGAAAACTACTCCATTTCATGGGATGATCAGACATGGTTTAGTTGATTTGGATCACGTGATCACATAGATGATTAGAGGGATGTCTATCTAAGTGGGAGTTCTTAAGTAATATGATTAATTGAACTTTAATTTATCATGAACTTAGTCCTGATAGTATTTTGCAAATAATGTTGTAGATCAATAGCTTGCATTGTTGCTTCACTATGTTTTATATGTGTTCCTAGAGAAAACTAAGTTGAAAGATGATAGTAGCAATAATGTGGACTGGGTCCGTGATCTGAGGTTTATCCTCATTATTGCACAGAAGAATTATGTCCTTGATGCACCGCTAGGTGACAGACCTATTGCAGGAGCAGATGCAGACATTATGAACGTTTAGCTAGCTCAATATGATGACTACTTGATAGTTTAGTGCACCATGCTTAACGGCTTAGAATCGGGACTTCGAAGACGTTTTTAACATCATAGACCATATGAGATGTTGCAGGAGTTGAAGTTAATATTTCAAGCAAATAACCGAGTTGAGAGATATTAAGTCTCCAACAAGTTCTATAGCTAAAAGATGGAGGAGAATAGCTCAAGCACTAAGCATGTGCACAGATTGTCTGGGTACTACAATCGCTTGAATCAAGTGGGAGTTAATCTTCTAGATAAGATAGTGATTGACAGAGTTCTCTAGTCACCATCACCAAGTTAGTAGAACTTCATGATGAACTATAGTATGCAAGGGATGACAAAAACGATTCCCGAGCTTTTCATGATGATGAAATCGATGAAGGTAGGAATCAAGAAAGAGCATCAAGTGTTGATGATTAACAAGACCACTAGTTTCAAGAAAAGGGCAATGGGAAAGAAAGGGAACTTCATGTAGAATGGCAAGCAAGTTATCACTTTCGTGAAGAAGCCCAAAGCTAGACTAAAGCCTGAAACTGAGTGCTTCTACTGCAAAGGAAATGGTCACTAGAAGCGGAAATGCCCTGAATATTTGGTGGATAAGAAGGATGGCAAAGTGAACAAGGGTATATTTGATATATAGGTTATTGATGTGTACCTTACTAGTGTTTATAGTAGCCCCTGGGTATTTGATACTTGTTCGCTTGCTAAAAATGAGTAACTCGAAATAGGAGTTACAAAATAAACAGAGACTAGTTGAGGGTGAAGTGACGATGTGTGTTGGAAGTGGTTCCAAGATTGATATGATCATCATCGCACACTCCCTATACTTTCGGGATTAGTTTTACACCTAAATAAATGTTATTTGGCATTTGCGTTGAGCATGAATATGATTTGATCATGTTTATTGCAATACGGTTATTCATTTGAAGTCAGAGAATAATTGTTGTTCTGTTTACATGAATAAAACCTTCGATGGTCATACACCCAATGAAAATAGTTTGTTGGATCTCGATCGTAGTGATACACATATTCATAATATTGATGCCAAAAGATGCAAAGTTGATAATGATAGTGCAACTTATTTGTGGCACTACCGTTTGGGTCATATCGGTGTAAAGCGCATGAAGAAACTCCATAAAGATGGATTTTTTGGAATCACTTGGTTATGAATCATTTGATGCTTGCGAACCGTGCCTTTTTGGCAAGATGACTAAAACTCCGTTCTCCGGAACAATGGAACGAGCTACTGACTTGTTGGAAATAATACATACCGATGTATGCGGTCCAATGAGTGTTGATGCTCGTGGCGGGTATCATTATTTTCTAACCTTCACAAATGATTTGAGCAGATATGAGTATATCTACTTAATGAAGCACAAGTCTGAAACATTTGAAAAGTTCAAAGAATTTCAGAATGAAGTGGAGAATCATTGTAACAAGAAAATAAATTTTCTACAATCTGATCGTAGAGGAGAATATTTGAGTTACGAGTTTTGACTTCATTTAAAAACATTGTGGAATAGTTTCACAACTCATGCCACATGGAACACCACAGTGTAATGGTGTGTCCGAACGTCGTAACCGCACTTTATTGGATATGGTGCGATCTATGATGTATCTTACCGATTTACCACTATCGTTTTGGGGTAATGCATTAGAGACAGATGCATTCACTTTAAATAGGGCACCATCAAAATCTGTTGAGACGACGCCTTATGAACTGTGGTTTGGCAAGAAACCAAAGTTGTCGTTTCTTAATTTTGGGGCTGCAATGCTTATGTGAAAAAGTTTCAACCTAATAAGCTCGAACCCAAATCGGAGAAGTGCGTCTTCATAGAATACCCAAAGGAAACTGTTGGGTACACCTTCTATCACAGATCTGAAGGCAAAATCTTTGTCGCTAAAAATGGATCCTTTCTAGAGAAGGAGTTTCTCTCGAAAGAAGTGAGTGGGAGGAAAGTAGAACTCGATGAGGTAACTATACCTGCTCCCTTATTGGAAAGTAGTTCATCACATAAATCAGTTCTTGTGATCCCTACACCAATTAGTGAGGAAACTGATGATAATGATCATTAAACTTCGGATCAAGTTACTACCGAACCTCGTAGATCAACCGGAGTAAGATCCGCACCAGAGTGGTACGGTAATCCTATCCTGGAGGTCATGATTACTTGACCATGATGAACCTACGAACTATGAGGAAGCGATGATGGGCCCAGATTCCGCGAAATGGCTTGAGGCCATGAAATCTGAGATGGGATCCATGTATGAGAACAAAGTGTGGACTTTGGTGGACTTGCCCGATGATCGGCAAGCCATTAAGAATAATTGGATCTCCAAGAGTAAGACGGACACTGATAGTAGTGTTACTATCTACAAAGCTCGACTTGTCGCAAAAGTTTTCGACAAGTTCAAGGAGTTGACTACGATGAGACTTTCTCACCCGTAGCGATGCTTAAGTCTGTCCAAATCATGTTAGCAATTGTTGCATTTTATGATTATGAAATTTGGCAAATGGATGTCAAAACTGCATTCCTGAATGGATTTCTGGAAGAAGAGTTGTATATGATGCAACCGGAAGGTTTTGTCGATCCAAAGGGTGCTAGCAAAGCGTGCAAGCTCCAGCGATCCATTTATGGATGGGTGCAAGCCTCTCGGAGTTGGAATAAACGCTTTGATAGTGTGATCAAAGCATATGGTTTTATATAGACTTTTGGAGAAGCATGTATTTACAAGAAAGTGAGTGGGAGCTTTGTAGCATTTCTAATATTATATGTGGATGACATATTGTTGATTGGAAATGATACAGAATTTATGGATAACATAAAGGGATACTTGAATAAGAGTTTTTCAATGAAAGACCTTGGTGAAGCTGCTTACATATTGGGCATCAAGATCTATAGAGATGGATCAAGATTCTTGATAAGATTTTTCAATGAGTAAATACCTTGACAAGTTTTTGAAAGAGTTCAAAATGGATCAGTCAAAGAAGGAGTTATTGTCTGTATTACAAGGTGTAAAGTTGAGTAAGACTCAAAGCCCGACCACGGCAGAAGATAGAAAGAGAAGGAAAGTCATTTCCTATGCCACAGTCATAGGTTCTATAAAGTATGTTGTGCTGTGTACTAGACCTATTGTGTACCTAGCCATGAGTTTGGCAAGGGGGCACAATAGTGATCTAAGAGTAGATCACTGGACAACGGTCAAACTTATCCTTAGTGAGGACTAAGGAAATGTTTCTCGATGATGGGGTGATAAAGAGTTCGTCGTAAAGAGTTACATCGATGCAAGCTTTTACACCGATCCAGATGACTCTAAGTCTCAATCTGGATACATATTGAAAGTAGGAGCAAATAGCTAGAGTAGCTCTATGCAGAGCATTGTAGACATAGAATATTTGCAAAATTCATACGGCTCTGAATTTGACAGACCCATTGACTAAACTTCTCTCACGAGCAAAACATGATCACACCTTAGTACTCTTTCGGTGTTGATCACATTAAGATGTGAACTAGATTATTGATTTTAGTAAATCCTTTGGGTGTTAGTCACATGGCGATGTGAACTAATCACATAAAGATGTGAACTATTGGTGTTAAATCACATGACGATGTGAACTAGATTATTGATTCTAGTAAATCCTTTGGGTGTTAGTCACATGGCGATGTGAATCAATCACATAAAGATGTGAACTATTGGTGTTAAATCACATGAATATGTGAACTAGATTATTGACTCTAGTGCAAGTGGGGGACTGAAGGAAATATGCCCTAGAGGCAATAATAAAGTTATTATTTATTTCCTTATTTCATGATAAATGTTTATTATTCAGGCTAGAATTGTATTAACCGGAAACTTAGTACATGTGTGAATACATAGACAAAACATAGTATCCCTAGTATGCCTCTACTTGACTAGCTCGTTCATCAAAGATGGTTATGTTTCCTAACCATAGACATGTGTTGTCATTTGATGAACGGGATGACATCATTAGGAGAATGATGTGATGGACATGACCCATCTGTTAGCTTAGCATTATGATCGTTTCAGTTTCATTGCTACTGCTCTCTTCATGACTTATACATGTTTCTCAGACTAAGATATTATGCAACTCCCGAATACCGGAGGAACACTTTGTGTGCTACCAAATGTCATAACGTAACTGGGTGATTATAATGGTCCTCTACATGTGTCTCCGATGGTACTTGTTGAGTTGGCATAGATCAAGATTAGGATTTGTCACTCCGATTGTCATAGAGGTATCTGTGGGCCCTCTTAGTAATGCACATCACTATAAGCCTTGCAAGCAATGTGACTAATGAGTTAGTTGCGGGATGATACATTATGGAACAAGTAAAGAGACTTGCCGGTAACAAGATTGAACTAGGTATTGAGATACCGACGATCGAATCTCGGGCAAGTAACAAACTGATGACAAGGGGAACAACGTATGTTGTTATGCGGTTTGAATGATAAAGATCTTCGTAGAATATGTAGGAACCAATATCAGCATCCAGGTTCCGCTATTGGTTATTGACCGGAAATGAGTCTCGGTCATGTCTACATAGTTCTCGAACCCGTTGGGTCCGCACGCTTAACGTTCTGTGACGATTTGTATTATGAGTTATGTGATTTGATGACCGAAGTTTGTTCGGAGTCCCGGATGAGATCG
The DNA here is from genome assembly GCF_018294505.1 of Triticum aestivum. Lineage (NCBI taxonomy): Eukaryota > Viridiplantae > Streptophyta > Magnoliopsida > Poales > Poaceae > Triticum > Triticum aestivum. Next base: position 639,459,053 of record NC_057804.1, on the reverse strand, counting down.
GGGACATGACGAGGAGTCTCGAAATGGTCGAGCCGTAAAGATCGATATATTGAAAGTCTATATTCGGACATCGGAAAGGTTCCACATGATTCGGGTATTTTTCGGAGTACCGGAGAGTTACGGGAATTCGCCGGGAGAAGTATTGGGCCGTATTGGGCCACACTGGAAACAGAGAGGGGCTGCCTAGGGCAGGCTGCACGCCCCCCAAGGCCTGGTCCAAATTGGACTAGGGGGAGGGGCGGCGCTCCCTCCTTCCTTCTCTTCTCTCTTTCCTTTCCTTCTCTCCTACTCCTACTACTTGGCAGGGGGGGGATCCTACTCCCGGTGGGAGTAGGACTCCCCAGGGCGCGCCATAGTAAGGGCAGCCCCCCCTCCTCCACTCTTTTATATACGGGGGAGGGGTGCACCCCATAGATACACAAGTTGATCATTGATCTTTAGCCGTGTGCGGTGGCCCCATCCACCATAATCCACCTCGGTCATATCGTACCGCTGCTTAGGTGAAGCCCTACGCTGGCAGCTTCATCAACACCGTCATCACGCCGTCGTGTTGACGGAACTCTCCCTCGAAGCTCTACTGGATGAGTTCGTGGGACGTCACCGAGCTGAACGTGTGCAGATCGCGGAGGTGCCGTACGTTCGGTACTAGGATCGGTCGATCGTGAAAACGTACGACTACATCAACCGCGTTGTCATAATGCTTCTGCTTATGGTCTACGAGGGTACGTGGACACCACTCTTCCCTCTAGTTGCTATGCATCACCATGATCTTGCATGTACGTAGGAATTTTTTTGAAATACGACGTTCCCTAACAGTAGGATTCCTCCTACTTGGGGCACCCTAAGGCTACTCCCCGGCCCCTCCCACGTATATATATGTGGGGTCGGGGTGCCTAGAAGACACACCAACGTTTGTTAGCCATGTGCGCCCCCCTCCATAGTTTACGCCTCCGGTCATATTCCCGTAGTGCTTAGGCGAAGCTCTGCACGGATAACTTCACCATCACCGTCACCATGCCGTCGTGCTGACGGAACTCATCTACTTCCTTGACACTCTGCTGGATCAAGAGTTCGAGGGATGTCATCGAGCTGAACATGTGCAGAACTCGGAGGTGACGTACGTTTGGTACTTGATCGGTCGGAACAAGAAGAAGTTCGACTACATCAACCACGTTGTCAAATGCTTCAGCTTTCGGTCGACGAGGGTACGTAGAAACATTCTCCCCCTCTCGTCGCTACGCATCTCCTAGATAGATCTTGCGTGAGCGTAGGAATTTTTTTCAAATTGCATTCTACGTTCCCCAATACCCAGAGCATGCAGCAACTAGCATTGATGTTGAGCGATGCAACAGGACGTGAAGGAGGCACTGATGGATGCGGCCTCTCGGGCGTCGCCACTTCAATGCGAACGCCGCATGCTAAGAAACCAACCCGGCCACTGCACCGCACTAAAGCGGGCTAATCGCCTGTTCACCTGGCTTGGCCGCCATATATAAGCCCTGCTCCGGCAATGCACATCCACCCCTCCTCCTCTTTGACCCCCTCCTCCTCTTCGAGCCCGTCCTATACCCTCCGAGTCCTTCCTCCTACAGTGATGATGCCGAAGTCATGGTGGTCCGTGCCAGCAGGCGGTGGAGGAGGGAGTTCATCCTTCGGTGGATCTTGGCGTCGCCGCTCGCGCTCTCCAAGCCCCTCGACGTCTACGACTGCCAGCTCCTCCGGCAAGGAGGAGATCATCATCTCCTCAGGCGACGAGGACGACCAGAAGCCGCAACAATAGTGGGAACAACGGTCGCGCTTCCTCGCGGAGGCGGCTTTGATGGACAAAGAATTCGTCCATCAGATGGCCCGATGCCACAGTCCCCGCTTGTGCTACCACGTCAAGACGGAGCTGGCGTCCCCACCCTAGAGGGTCAAGGAGGATCCTTCCTCCTCAGCGCCGCCGCGACATCAAGATTGGATGTCTCATTAAGGACGCGCACCACCACCATCGGCACACAGCCGGTACATGTGCATTACGGGCCCGCCTCGTCGCCACGCGGCTACCTCCACCAAGCCGTCAAGGAGGAGTTGTCGCTGGTGATAAGGAAGGCACATGGTCGCATCCTCCATTACCTCGCAGGCGAAAGTGTCGGCGGTCCCTCGGGCTCGAGGGCCATCGTCTCAGAGGAGGAGCATGCGGTGCGTCAGCGGGCGCGGTAGGACCTGCGCAACGCCACCCGCTGGTCCTCGTTCACCAAGACCGGCGTGGTGCCGGAATGGGTCCGCAATGACCCTGACCTCGGCGTCGCGTGGGCCCTCGACTGCTCGGTCACCACCAATGAGACGGACGCCAGGCGCCTCTGCCGCCTAACCAGCGAGATCGCCAAGTACGACGAGGAGTGAGCGAGACCATCGACGCCGGCAAGGGCAAGGCCGCCGCTAGGGTTTTGCCGGCAGTGGCCGCACCGGCACTCCACACCGTGCAACGGGAGGTAGAGCCGCTATGCCACGAGCGGCAGGTAGCCACCGAACATGGTTGTCGCGGCCCTCAGGCCCTCCGCCGTTGGAGGGATGACGATGAAGACGACGATGGTGCGGATGGACGCAATGATGTGGTAGGATAGGGCGGCCACGTGTACGAGGTGGTCGTTTGTTAAATGGTTTAGGTTTTTTTTAGTTTTTAGTTAAATGGTCAAACTATCAATCATTTTATGTAAATTATGTCTGAATTTTAATGAAATCCATCGTGTTTGCACGAATTTCGTACGGTTATTTGAAATAGTGATTGAAATGTATACGGGTAGCGTTGGATGGCAGCTGTCGGTGTCAAAACCGGCAGATCTTGGGTAGGGGGTCCCGAACTGTGCGTCTAGGCGGATGGTAACAGGAGACAAGGGACACGATGTTTTTACCCAGGTTCGGGCCCTCTTGATGGAGGTAAAACCCTACGTCTTGCTTGATTAATATTGATGATGTGGGTTACAAGAGTGGATCTACCACGAGATCAAAGAGGCTAAACCCTAGAAGCTAGCCTATGGTATGATTGTTGTTCGTCCTATGGACTAAAGCCATCCGGTTTATATAGACACCGGAGAGGGCTAGGGTTACACAGAGTCGGTTACAAAGGTAGGAGATCTACATATCCGTATCGCCAAGCTTGCCTTCCACGCCAAGGAAAGTCCCATCCGGACACGGGACGAAGTCTTCAATCTTGTATCTTCATAGTCTTGGAGTCCGGCCGATGATGATAGTTCGGCTATCCGGACACCCCCTAGTCCGGAACTCCCTCAGTAGCCCCTGAACCAGGCTTCAATGACGACGAGTCCGGCGCGCATATTGTCTTCGGCATTGCAAGGCAGGTTCCTCCTCCGAATAATTTATAGAAGATTGTGAACACCAGGATAGTGTCCGCTCTGCAAAATAATTTCCACATACCACCGTAGAGAGAATAATATTCACACAAGTTCAATCTGCTGACGTATTCCGTGGCGTGACGTCACACCACAACCAAGCCTTTATTTGAAACGTTTTTATTGTACCACTTCAGCGCGTTTAGCGAGGCGGTTTCCTTGGCACGTCTTGTCGAAGCAGAGATCGTGTTCCCCTTATTCCGGGATTCCCATCAATACGGACGTGGGTAACCCAACCGCGCCATCAATCGAGACGCTAGGGGATAAGTGAGTTTTACCAGGCCGGTGGGGACGCGTGTTTCTGTCCGCCCATATAAGGGGATAAAGATCCAACCTTTTTACCTGCGCCTTCTTCCTCCTTGGCTTATCCATCTCTGCGAACTCGAGCTCTAGCGCCCAAGCCCGCACATCTCACCTCAACCTTCTCCAAACATGTCCGGAGCGGGAGGCAAGTGGATGGCCTCCTCCGTCACGGAGGGGCATATCCAGAAGCTGCGCAGCGCCGGATACTTGTCCAGCGACATCGCGCATCGGCTCCCCGACGAGGGAGAGCTCATCCCCACCCCTAGGCCCCATGAGAGGGTAGTATTCCTTCCCCATTTCCTCCGCGGACTGGGCTTCCCACTTCATCCCTTTGTCCGGGGGCTCATGTTCTACTACGGCCTAGATTTCCATGATCTGGCCCCGAATTTTATCCTCAACATCTCGGCGTTTATCGTCGTGTGCGAGGCCTTCCTCTGCATCCAGCCCCACTTCGGCTTGTGGCTCAAGACCTTCAGTGTCAAGCCGAAGGTTGTGAAGGGCAGCCAAGCGGAGTGCGGAGGCGCCATGGTGGGCAGGATGTCCCACGTTACGTGGCTGGAGGGCACCTTTGTGGAAACCATCAAGGGGTGGCAATCGGGGTGGTTCTACATCACCGAGCCGCGTGATCCCGAATGGGCAGCGGCCCCCGAATTCAGATCCGGCATCCCCACACGGCTCACCTCCTGGAAAGAGAGCGGCCGGATTTGGGGCGATTCGGAGGAGCTGACCGGACTCCAAGCCTGCGTCCAAAAGCTGGTGGACAAGAAGCTCAAGCTTGTCAACGTAGTCCAGGTCATGCTCATCCGCCAGATTCTCCCGTGCCAACGACGGGGCTTCAATATGTGGGAGTTCGATCCGGCGCAGCACCAGACTTTGAATGGGCTCTTCGACACTACGTACGAAGAGGTCTGGAAGGTGCTGTTCAAGGGCGCCGAGGCTCCCGCATCCGCTACCGAAGATCGCGGATTCAGCTCGCAGCGTCCAGCTGACGAGGTAAGTGATATTGTCCTTTACGGGACGCTTGTTATTCATAGTTTGACTCTATGCGGGATCTAAACTCCCTTTCCTTTGACAGGACTGGCTGAAGAAGGCCGCACAGGCTATCTGTCCGGCCCCATTGCCAGAGGACCCAGCTGACGCCCGCCTAACGGGGCTGCTGGCTCCGGCACCCCACGTGGTGCCGGAGAAGAAGGCCAAGAAGAAGGCCACGGGGACTCGGAAGAGTTCCCGTTTTCAGGTGCTATCGGACGATGAATCCGAGGCCGACTCCTCCCACCAAGGCGAGGAGGAGAAGAAGAAAGCCTCTCCCCCAGCGGGGGGAGGGAAGAAAAGGAAGGCCTCCCCAACAAGGGAGGCCGAAGGGTCCAAGAGGGGAAAAACTCTTCCCCCGGACTGTTCCGCCAACGCCAGTGACGACGACGAGGACTGGCCTCCAAGGGCCAAGCCTCTGGCGAGATCGTAAGTATCCGGACTCCCGAATAACTTCAAGGTTTTCGTTTTCCGCCACATTATGTCTTTCTAATGCCGCATACAACCCTGCAGTCCGCCTAAGGATGATCTCCCCACTTCGTCGAGCGGGTCCTTAGGGGCGTCGGATATGGATTCTCTTCCGACTGCCTCCACCCCCCGTGATGCGGACGATGCCGAGGTGGGATCCCAGGAAGGGACCCACCAGGAGGAGAGGGCCCCGGAGGTGTCGCAGGACAACCTCCCGGACTTTGCACCGGACTCAGCCCCGGAACCCATAGTGGCTCCGGAGTCCGGCGGGCGACCCCTTCGTAAGAAGGGCAAGACCGCGACGCCGGCTGCCTCCGTCCAACCGGAGGTGCCGGATAATTTGCTGGAGGCGCTCAACGGCGCCTCCATCGAAGAGGAACACCGCACTGTTATGAGTGCGGTGATTCAGAAGGTTCAGCTCGCCAAGAGCGGGCTGACCGAAGCCTGCAGCAGCCTTCTAACAGGCTTTGAGGTAAGAATTTCAATATATGTAAAATGGTACCGCATAGACAGTAGCCCCTGATGCTCGGTTCGGTGTTCGGAAAGAAAAGCCGGACTGAGGATCTTTAGAAAGATAAACGCAGGAGTCATGAAAATATGTCAATATGGGATTGCAGGCTGTGCTGCTGACCTCTGCCGCACTGACTGCGGAGGTCAATACTTTGAAGGAAAACCTCGAGCGGTCCGAGAACGAGCTCGGCCATGCCAAGAAGCAGCTCGAGGAAAAAGAAGGTGAGTAATACCTTATGAAAATTGTACCTTACAGAAAAGGATTTGGTTGCAAGAAAAATGACAAGAATAACTGGGGTATTGCAGGGGCCACTAACGAGGTGGCGACCCTAAAGTAGGCGGTGGCCGCGGCCGAACGCAATGCGGCTGCGGAGCGCACCGAGCGAGAGAAACAGGAGGCGCGGGTGGTGGAGGTACAGCAAGAGCTCCAGGATCTCGTGAGGAAACATGAGAGCCTCGAGCGTGACTCGAAGACTCGAGAGTCTGAGCTTGCAATGGCTCTTGAGAGTGCCAAAGCCGCTAAGGCCGAAGCCTACAAGGCCCTCCAGGAGATCGAGGCGGTAAAGAAAATAGCAGCGGGTAAGGCATTTTTCATGCAAAGTAAGCAAGTGAGTGTTAATTACCTGTCGCTTACCCGAATTCGGAGCTCTCCAGGAGCGTTCACAGATCTTCCCCGCAGCGTGTCCGATGCTGTCGCATTCTACCGGGCCGAGGAGGGGAGCTCAACGGAGAAGGTCTTCTGGTCTCAGTATGCTGAGGCCGGACATCCGGTGCCCCTTAGCGACCAGCTGAAGCAGCTGGTCGAGCTCCACAAGGCGGCCGAACAGGCCATGAAGGGCCTCATAGTTCGGCTGTGGCCTAAGGAGGCCATGCCTGGGAGCTACTTCGGCCTGGTGCGGCGGCTGGTGGATGCGTGCCCGTGGGTTGAAGTTATCAAGCACTCCGCCTGTATCGAGGGTGCGCGTCGGGCCCTTGCCCGCGCAAAGGTGCACTGGGGCAAGATGGATGCCCAGAAGCTTGTGACGGACCCCCCACCAGAGGGCAAGGAGCATCGCACGCCCGAGATGTATTATAGGAGTGTGCTGAAGGGCGCCCGCACTATTGCGGGTGAGTGCTCCAAAGATGTAATATTTGAGTAGACTCGCATTTTGTTATCCTGTGCGCTGAAAACTTGGTTCATATGCGCTAAGCAACGCTTGTTAATTTAAAATATTACCTTCTGTGCGGCTGTTTATCAAATCTGAGAGATGGCAAGTCGTCGGCTTCAGCCCCCATGCCACGAGTGCTGGGGTGTTCGGGATAAACTCGAGCGCTCTTGTTCCCATTTTTGGGTCCATCTAGGGAGGCGCTCAACACAACGAACAAGGCAACCGGACTTATAATGCTTGAACACTCTCACTTAGCCATAGAATTCTATAATTTTAAATTTCGGCGAAGCCCCTAGTTTTCGGAAGGCCGAATTTGGGGCGCTATCCACGCCTTGGCCGGACAGAATCCGGCTCCTCGCTCGAAGCGGCATAAGTCTTTAGGGACTCGCAAAGAACCTCTCGAACAGCGACCAGCTCTCGCCTCATCATGACGGTCAGTTTTAGCTTTCTCCACTGAGGCGTTAACCCAGCTCAACTGGGGCGCAATCGCAGTGGTTCTCCCAGTGCTACCTTAGCCGATAAAACGGAACGTAAGGTACCAAAACATGGGAGCCGGGCAAACCCAACTATTGACCCAAGAACATGATTCGGAGCCGATGCATATAATGCTATAAGTTCGGGGTGCCGCACTTGTGAAAGTGTTCGGACTTATCACACCATAACGCGGGAAACATAAGCCCCTGGTGTATTTAGCCGTACCAAAACGTACGGATGCAACATGTCATAGATGAACATATGTGTAAGAAAGAAATGCAATTAGAAGCAAAAATGTGCTGCATTGCTTTATTCAATAAAAACTGCTGTAAGTGCAGGACGATACAAGTGGTGCGGTAAGCAAGGGATGGGACTGTTTAACATGTCCCCCTCCAGGGGTAGGCTACGGAATAATGCATAAAACAGATTTAATGCTCATGATGGAGACCACCTGGATTTTCGTTGTAGCCTTTCTCCTTCCCTGGCTGTTGCATCGTGGGTTCGGCATGTCTGCTGCCGGACAGGGCCTCTGACGAACGGAGTCCTGTAGGTAAAAAATAAAAGGAAAAGAAAAAGAAACGACACACTTAAGAGCCCCTGGTGCGGTTGAGCCGCAGTCTGGGCTTATCGTGGTCGAGCCCCTTGCCCCATGCCCATGGTATCTTCAGAGCGTAATGGAGTACGCGAAGGGTCTGTCTTAATGTTTTACAGGGGCTGGGGTTGGGGCCGCACTGCTACGCGTGCTCGGAACGTGCCAGGTGGTCGTGTTGTAGGTTACTCCGGGCACGCTTAGCTGTGTCCGGCCGCTTGGCAGCCGGACTCGAGAATTGCCTTAAAAGGCTGCTTTGTACTTCTGCCGCGAGAGCCGCTGTATGTTCCTCCGTTCGGAGGGAGCGTTCAGTGTTTCCGTTGACCGTGATGACTCCTCTAGGGCCTGGCATCTTGAGCTTGAGGTATGCGTAGTGCGGCACCGCGTTGAACTTTGCGAACGCGGTACGTCCGAGCAAGGCATGATAGCCGCTGCGGAACGGGACTATGTCGAAGATTAACTCCTCGCTTCGGAAGTTATCCGGGGATCCGAAGACCACTTCCAGTGTAACTGAGCCTGTACAATTGGCTTCTACACCTGGTATGACGCCTTTAAAGGTCGTCTTGGTAGGTTTAATCCTTGAGGGGTCTATGCCCATTTTGCGCACCGTGTCCTGATAAAGCAGGTTTAGGCTGCTGCCGCCGTCCATCAGGACTCTGGTGAGATGAAATCCATCGACGATTGGGTCTAGAACCAATGCGGCGAACCCACCATGGCGAATGCTGGTGGGGTGGTCCCTTCGGTCAAAGGTGATCGGGCAAGAGGACCATGGATTGAACTTCGGGGCAACTGGCTCCATCGCGTATACATCCCTGAGTGCACGCTTCCGCTCCCTTTTGGGTATGTGCGTGGCATATATCATGTTCACCGTCCGCACCTGTGGGGGGAAACCCTTCTGTCCTCTATTGTTCGGCGGTCGGGTCTCTTCCTCGTCGTCGCTATGTAGCCCCTTGTCGCTGTTTTCGGCAATTAACTTGCCTGCCTGCTTGAACACCCAACAGTCCCTATTGGTGTGGTTAGCTGGCTTTTCAGGGGTGCCATGTATCTGGCACAAGCGGTCGAGAATTCGGTCCAAATTGGACGGACCCTGAGTTGTTCTTTTGAATGGCTTTTTCCGTTGACCGGGTTTAGAGCCTCTGAATCCGGCATTGACTGCCGTATCCTCACTGTTATCGCCGTTAATGCGGCGTTTGTTTTTGTAGCGACGCGACCTGCCACTACGGTCCTTGATATCCGGACTGCCAGAATTTTTGTTGAGGTTGTTGCTGCGTGCTAGCCAGCTGTCCTCACCCGCACAGAAGCGGGTCATGAGTGATGTAAGGGCTGCCATGGATTTCGGCTTTTCCTGTCCCAGGTGCCGGGCAAGCCACTCGTCGCGGATGTTATGCTTGAAGGCCGCGAGGGCCTCGGCATCCGGACAGTCGACGATTTGGTTTTTCTTGGTTAAGAACCGTGTCCAGAATTGTCTGGCCGATTCGTCTGGCTGCTGAATTATGTGGCTTAGGTCATCTGCATCTGGTGGTCGCACGTACGTGCCTTGGAAGTTATCGAGGAATGCGGCTTCCAGGTCCTCCCAACTCCCGATTGACTCTGCTGGCAAGCTGTTAAGCCAGTGCCGGGCTGGTCCTTTAAGTTTGAGTGGGAGATATTTGATGGCGTGGAGATCGTCTCCGCGGGCCATGTGGATGTGGAGGAGATAGTCCTCGATCCAGACCGCGGGGTCTGTTGTGCCATCATAAGATTCAATATTGACGGGTTTAAACCCTTCTGGGATTTGATGATCCATTACCTCATCTGTGAAGCACAGTGGGTGTGCGGCGCCTCTGTACTGGGCGATATCGCGACGGAGCTCAAAAGAGCTTTGTCTGTTGTGTTCGGCCCGGCCGGACTTACTGTGTCCGGGGTGACGGTGATCGTCACGTATCGTGGGGCGCCCACGTGATCCATAGATCGATCTTGATTGTCTTGCCTTATCCTCCAATATGTCTCGCAGGTCCGGAGTGTTCCCCTGTGGCCTTGTGCTTTTCGAGCGATGCCGGGGTACGGGTCTAGTGAAGGGCCTTGAGGCCTCTCTGTCGCGACCACGGGGTGGTCGATCAGCCGTATTGTCTCCTGGTGAAGCGGGATCATATGCCTCCACCTCTAATCGGGGGAGCAGCTTACGTTTGGGGTAGCTTTTGGAGGGGCGTTCGAGTTCATGCTCTTCGGCCGCGAGGACTTCGGTCCATCTGTCGGCTAGCAGATCTTGATCAGCTCTAAGCTGCTGCTGCTTTTTCTTGAGGCTGTTTGCCGTGGCCATAAGCCTGCGTTTGAAACGCTCCTGTTCGACGGGATCCTCAGGCACGACGAATTCGTCGTCGTCGAGGCTTGCCTCGTCTCCGGAGGGAGGCATATAGTCCTCTACCTCTTCTTCGGCCGCTCTCTCATGAGGGCTGGCGTCCCCCTCCTCCTGTGCTGGATCTTGCTGGAGTGGGTTGTCTTCGGCGCTATCCGGTGTATTATTGTCTCCGGTGCCGGAATCCTCATTCTTGCTATGGCGGGATTTAGAGCGGCGCCGCTGACGCCGGCGCTTGGGCTGTTTCTTGGAGGGGTCATCCTCCGCTATTCCTTCGCCGTTCCCATCCTTTGGGATATCCACCATGTATATGTCGTATGAAGAGGTGGCTTTCCAGTGCCCGGTGGGCGCTGGTTCTTGGTCGTCTCCGGCATCGTCGTCCATACCGTCGATGTCCTCAGAGTCGTAATCTAGCATGTCGGTTAGGTCGTCGACAGTGGCTACCAAGTGGGTGGTGGGTGGGCTCTGAATTTCTTCGTCGTCCGCATCCCAACCGTCCTGGCCGCAGTCCGGCCAGGCCTCTCCTGATAACGAGAGGTACTTTAGCGAACTCAAGATGTCGCCAAAAGGTGAGTGTTGAAAGATGTCCGCCGCGGTGAACTCCATGATCGGCGCCCAATCGGATTCGACTGGAGGGGGCGCGGGAGGTCCGGAGTCCGGCAAGGAGTCCGGCACCTCGGAGTCACGAGCTTCATGGGGGACAAGATCGGTGTTCGGCTCTATCGCCGTAGAGGTTGCAGCCCCCGAGGTGGTGTCTAGCCATCCATCCTTGGTCTGCGCAGCCGGCTCCGAGTCGAAGATCGGAGCGGGTTCGAGTGCGGCCTCCAGGGTACTGTCCGGCTGCAGAGCTAAATCATGCCCATCGTGACAGTACGGCACGCTCGGCTGTGGCTCGAATCCGTCGAGGATCAAGTCCCCGCGGATGTCAGCCGTGAAGTTCAAACTTCCAAATCTGACCTGACGGCCAGGGGCGTAGCCTTCGATCTGCTCCAGCTGGCCAAGCGAATTGGCCCGCAGTGCGAAGCCGCCGAATACGAAGATCTGTCCGGGGAGGAAGGTCTCACCCTGGACTGCATCGTCGTTGATGATCGAAGAAGCCATCGAGCCTATCGGTGACGACACAGAGGAACTCTCAATGAAAGCACCAATGTCGGTGTCAAAACCGGCGGATCTCGGGTAGGGGGTCCCGAACTGTGCGTCTAGGCGGATGGTAACAGGAGACGAGGGACACGATGTTTTTACCCAGGTTCGGGCCCTCTTGATGGAGGTAAAACCCTACGTCCTGCTTGATTAATATTGATGATGTGGGTTACAAGAGTAGATCTACCACGAGATCAAAGAGGCTAAACCCTAGAAGATAGCCTATGGTATGATTGTTGTTCGTCCTATGGACTAAAGCCATTCGGTTTATATAGACACCGGAGAGGGCTAGGGTTACACAGAGTCGGTTACAAAGGTGGGAGATCTACATATCCGTATCGCCAAGCTTGCCTTCCACGCCAAGGAAAGTCCCATCCGGACACGGGACGAAGTCTTCAATCTTGTATCTTCATAGTCTTGGAGTCCGGCCGATGATGATAGTTCGGCTATCCGGACACCCCCTAGTCCGGAACTCCCTCAGCAGCCTCCCGCATCCGTGTCCGCGGATTGGCCCCCTTGTCCATGGATAGATGCTAGAGCAAATTTGCGGGATGGAGATCCACGTACGTGTCACTACATTACTAGGGAATGCGTTTTTTTACGATCATGGCCATGCATGATGATCTCGTCGTCGTCGTTTGAGCATAGCCACTGCCTGGTGTGATGCCAAAATCCCTCTAGGCAAAGCATGTTGATAACGTGTTCTTTTTTCGAAAAGGAGGATGACCCCCGGCCTCTTCATCTAGGAGATGCATACTGTCATTTTATTAATTATTCTTGAGGACCTTACAAAGTATAATAATAATATGCCTGAATCCACCATCATGGCAGCATCTGCCGCTACTCCTATTCAAATGATGAAGGGATGCAAGCTGGGCCACATACCCATACCTCCCACCTAAGCCTAACATCTAAAGTCGGAGGCCCCGACCAAGTCATCTGTCGGGCCCGGGGCTCAAACCGGTCTGACGCACTCACATGTGTCGTCGCCGCCATCTTTCACTGGTCCATCTTCAAAGCAGATTGAGGTGACAACCATGGCAGGTCCCCCGCCATCAACGCCACCGCGACGCCAAAAGACGACCTCCACCTACGCGAGCCTTGGCAGGTCCTCCGCCATTGACGCCACCACGACGCCACCCGACGACCTCCACCTACGTGACTCCATCTTCAAGCAACAGACATAAATCCATGCTAGGAAAGGGTCGCACCACCGCCATCGCCCACCACCCACAAGCACCACCCAACCCCAAGGTTCCGAAAGCGGCACCTTCAAGAAGGGAACGACGCCGTGAGTGCCGCCACCGCCCAACAGATTTAGGGCTTTCGCCCGGGAAACCTAGGGGAAGGTGAAGTGAGGAGATCAGTCCATACCGACGCCTCCAAGGAGGGAAACGGCGCCCCCATGTGTCGCCGTCGGCGCGGCCGGTCATGGCCGGCCAGGGATTTCACCCGAATAAGATCTCCGCCACCAGCAGCACATCATGTACAGAATCGGCGACCAAGAGGAAACGCGGCCTGACCAGGCTGGCCCGCACGCCGAATAGGGGAGGAAGGGACGCGCCAGATCGCGCACACCGACCGCCGCAGAAGCCGCCTCGGCCGCCAACGACCACCGAATCCCGCCGCCTGCGCGGCCGGGACACCGGATCCACCACTCGCACGGCTGTTAGCCGGCCATGCCTTGCCAATGGAGTCGCCGCTCCAGATCCGGGGTTCCCCACACAGGAGCAGGGCAACCGAGGCCCCGCCGCCACCATCCTTGGCGCCCCGGGCTTGCCCGACTGCTGCCTCAGGCAGCAGCGACGGAGGGAGGAGGGGAGAGGGTGAGGAGGAGGGGCGGCTAGGGTTGGTAGGAGGCAGCGGCTAGGGTTGGGGGATATTGACCGATACAACCATCTGCCTGCTGATAACGTGTTGAGAGTAAAAAAGAGACAATAAATAGTACAGTAATAAAACGGTGTCTAATCTTATTTCATGGTCGGCACGACGACAAATGACTATCTCCGGCTCTAGTGCTGAGGCAGAATACATGACATTTGCTCTACTTTCTCAAAGACATGTTGGGTATGACAGCTTTTACAGGAGCTTCGTCGGCCGATATCAAGTGCCACAATTTTCTATTGTGACAACGTTACTACTGTTTACTTGTCCGCTAATTCCGTTCAACATGGTCGGACCAAACATATCAAACTGGATATTCACTTTGTTCGGGAGAAGATCACACTTGGCGACATTCGTGTCTTACATGTGCCCTCCTCCTCTCAGTTCGTGGACATCTTCACGAAGGGGTTACCTACTGCTCTTTTTCAAGAGTCTCGCTCTAGTCTTCAGGTCGCATCATCTCCCGCTTCAGACTGCGGGTGCGCTATAGAGTACAGAACACCGATGACACCTCATCTTGGAGTCCACACAAAGCTTCTACCACATAAATATTTCCATGTATTAATATGTGATTGTGTTGTAAATTGTAATCAAACTCTGTAAACTTATGCTGCTATAAATATACGAGGAAGCCAGCCGAGGCAGGCATTGAGCCGCTTGGTCCTTTATACTTTTACACTTTATATATGATTACAAATTGGGGTGCCTCCAAGGGGGTGCCTCTACAAAGGGGCATGAGCAACCGACATGCCAAATAGTAGCCGCCTTGGTAATTCAGAAAATAAGTAGGGACTGAAACGATGAAGAATGGCAGACGATCATTTGGAATTGCGGCAACAATCTTTGAGCATATTCTTGGGGGGGGGGGGGGGGGGGCTGTGTTCTCATGATGTAGCTAGTCTAGTTAGGAGTGAGGTGTGTTCTGGGTGGATGGATGAACCACCCAACGAGATTGCTGCTTCTCTTGTAGACGATGCTACTTTGATCACCTTGCAATAAAAATTTTAGATGTCAAAAAAAGAAATTTAGGGATTAAAATAATTAATTAAATCCTAACAGAATCTGGTCTGTTCTAAAAAAAAGGCTCAAGGTTATTAGACAGTCACAGTCATTTTGTCTACGTGGCACTCTGTTCAATGGTCAAACATCCACATGGTATATAGTGGTGCCTCACCCTCTACCCATGCGGGCCCCACATGTCAGCGGGGGGAACAAAATGAACTAAAAATTATGCCAATGAGGAATCTGAGAAGCGAACCGGAATAAAGACTACCCAACTATTGCTATGGTCTAATATATTTTTTGCGATGTAGGATATGTCTTTTTAGCTTTAGTGACTTTCTTTTTTCAAAAAGAAAACTACCTCATTTTCATAAAGGTCTTGTGAACACAAAAGGGGTATCTATGTACTTTTGTCATTGCGGGATGATGGACGCCAATTTGTTTTCTTTTCTCGTTTTAAACTATGATGAACTAGTCAGATCTAGCACACAAGAATGAGCATTTCAAGTTACTGACAAAATTAAGTGGCATGTAAAGTGTTCAAACATACATGGCGGTAGACCTAGGGTTTGAATTCGTCCCCTCATGGGTTAAGTGTGTCACTACCCTTCTAGCTATTTAATTAATACATATTTTTAATTTGGAAGTTATATGACTGTAGCTACTTTGTTTTTCTGTGTTTGCTATTATCAAGTTGCCACCGTCTCGCATTAGTCGATTTTTGAGTGCAACATCAAGGCAAAGACGTGGGCACTGTGGCGAGCACCAATGAGGTGCGGGATCGTCGATGCGGCCAAGCCTGGAGTTGCGAGGGGCTTGCTGGAGCTGGAGAAGAGGTCAAGGGTTAGACATTGGTGGCAGCTTGAGGTGTCGGGATGGCCTCGGAGGATGACAAGAGAACGGTGGCGGGAGGAAGCTAGGGCAAAAGGATGACCTGAGCTAGAAGATGCATCCCAGCCTTGAGATTTCAATCCAATGGGAGGGGGGGTGTCACTTGACTCCAAATTTATTTTATAGCAACTCACAAACACCATGTCCCTTCTACTTTTAGAAAGGAAACTACCTCTTTTTCTGCAAAAAAAAGTCTTATGAATACAAAATGTGTATCTCTGTATTTTTGTCTTCGCTTGGTCATGGACGGCATTTTGTTTTCTTTCTTGTTTTGTACCATGTGGGAGCTTAGTCAGATCCAGCACACAAAGTGAGCATTTCAAGTTATTGACAAAACAGAGTGGCATCTAACATGTTCAGACATATATTGGGTAACCCTGGTGGTTTCAACTTGATCTCATATTGGTTGAGTGTATCATCCTCCCTCTAACCATCTAATTACAGCGTTGATTTCATAAAGAAAAGTCAACATAATAAATTCTAAGATTGAAAGAAGCCACACACATTTCAAATGACCTCGGTGGTGAAGTCGATCAACTTGCTAATGCTCATATTACCAATTTGAACACATAATTAAAAAAAGTCCCATGACATCATGGCTGATCAAGGGTCTCAATGGCATCATACGGTAATCCGAGTCTCTTTAATCCAAATCAGTTTCATGTGCGCCAGAGAGAGAGAGAGAGAGAGAGAGAGAGAGAGAGAGAGAGAGAGAGAGAGAGAGAGAGAGAGAGAGAGAGAGAGAGAGAGAGAGAGAGAGAGAGAGAGAGAGAGAGAGAGAGAGAGAGAGATTCTTTTCAAAATTCAATAATCCACTTCTGAGGCCAGGCTCAGCTGCACCGGCCCTGAAGAAAAAAAATCAAAACAAATACTAGAAAAATTCAAAAAAATCAAAATTTTCATGGTAGATAATTCGATGCGTGAGAATCGCTCCAATTTTCAAATCATTTGGACATCTGTGCCGGCAAAAAAGACAAATTCGGGGTATGTAGAATGTTTACTGTTCACGCACTGTTCTGACCTGATTTGTCTTTTTGGCTGAGAGCTGCTCAGATGTCCAAATGATCTAAAAATTGGAGCGGACCTCATGCATCAAATTATCTACCACACAATTATTTTTTTGGAATTTGTTGAATTTTTATAGTATTTATTCTGACCGGGTGCAGATGAGCTGGGCAGCGAAACGCTGCACTCTTCAAAATTACTCTATTGTTATAGTGACCATCCCATCATAAAACGATGTATGTAACCAAACATAGTTAAATTGTACTAGTAATTTGTAATCAAACTAGAAGGATGATCATCGTAAATGCAAGGGGGTTATTCCTTAGTGCATCGAAGGGGTTAAGCACTTATGTTTATGTCCTGCAATAATGTAAATGATTTACCCCCTTCATTAACTGCACAATACAAATCATTTTAAATATCGAATCATTTCTAAATCTTTATCTTTTGATCTTTGTTTTGCATACTAATATATGATTATGTGGCTAGTAAAAGACAAAAAAGAATTATGAAATGTTTTGTTTTACGAAAATTCTATTGATTCGTTTTTGCTTGCAACAATCTATATATCCAGTCAGCCAGAGCTATGCCATGGACACTAACCGGACTAACCCGCAATCGGCACGCCCCTAGACCCAACTGCTATTGAAAATAAAAACATCTTATCAAATACTACTCCCTCTGTTCCACAATGTCAGACGTTTTTGCAAGCTAAAGGGAGTATGACACTGGTTGTCTTCACTATGTGCGTTTTTCGCTGTCCAGTTTTGACTTGGTCTACACGCCGCCGGCTAAGAGATTTCCTTTATCTCATGTAATGATGTAAATGATTTACCCCCTTCATTAACTGCACAATACAAATAATTTTAAATATCAAATCATTTCTAAATGTGTATCTTTTGATCTTTGTTTTGCATACTAATATATGATTATGTTGCTAGTAAACGACAAAAACGAATTATGAAATGTTTTGTTTCACGAAAATTCTATTTCTGCAACGATCTATATATCCAGTCAGCCACAGCTACGCCGTGGACATCAGCCGAACTAACCCGCAATCCACACGCCCGCTAGACCCGCCTGCTATTGAAAACAAAAACATCTTATAAATACCCCCTCCGTAAAAATATATAAGAGGGTTTAAGTCACTAAAATAGTGTTCTAAACACTCGTATATTTCTTTAGAGGGAGTACTATGACACTAGTCGTCTTCACTATCCAGTATTGACTTGGTCTACACACCGCCGGCTAAGAGTTTTCCTCCTTTCAAAGCGGCTGCTTTTCAAAGTTTGAATTGTATCTTGTGGATAAAGAGAAAATTTTGAATTGTACCGTAGTACCACTCTCTCTGAACCTTCCTCCTAAGCCTAGCAAGTGGGCAGTGGCTGCTTAGACCAAGTCCTCCACACTGCTCCACGGTCAGATTTGTATAGTGCTTCAGAGACGGCACTGTCCACGTCCACGGAAAGATGAGACCGGCCGATATTCCAGGTCTCTACTAGTTCACAGAGACTGCCTATACTCTGGAAATTGAGCATAAAGCAAACGCCCATCGGAGTACACATGACAACCGCCGATCAGACGTGCTGCCTACCGACTCCGAAGGAAAATGTTTGGCTTTGCGCTTATGGAAGTTTGGTCTACGCCGTCGTTTTCACTCAGGGTTGGCGAGTGCAGGACTATGAAACAACCGACTCGATCGAGAAAAGAAATGACGCACGCCTGCTCGTTCGGGAAGAGGGCAACTGAAACCACGTCCGCAGCTGCCTCGGTTGCAACCTAAAATTCGTTACGTTCTCACGGTGTACTGCGTGTATCATGTTAGCCACGGCGCTTCCACGTGATACATGTGCTGATTCTTTTCTTTTCAGTTATGTGCGTCGATATGAGCCACAGCTAGATAAAACAAATTGACACCTGCTTCATACATGCCACGCACTCTCACGGTTGTCTTCCTCTGCCAGCTCACTTTGAGTGGGTCTTTCTTACACGGGCCTCGTGCGTTTCTGCAGCACTGGCACCCGTTGGCTAGGCAGGGGATTGCCACCGGCTGGGGAAGATGTTGAATGAGTTACATGTCCACTGCGGTCACTAGGTTAACCGAGCGACCTTAACAACCGTCATGCCTCGTCGTTTGCCTTTGACATGTGGACCTTATAGGTGGGGCCGGGGTGTTGGGTATATCAAAACATGGTCAAATGAGCATTAGTGGTTTCGGCAATGCGATTACTGAAAAACGGCGGCATTAGCAAACTGTTATAAAAACGTGGCCTTTTGGTTCATTGTGTGCAATTGTGATGGTTTTTGACAATTTACTCTCTTGTTGTGGTTTTTGATCAAATTTGAACTAAAACCAAGACAAGGAACTATGAAACGGATCGAGTAATCGATATGACCTGAATTCATATTTAGTGTCAAGTACTTTCTTCATGCTTTTGATATTTTAATGTTAGCGTCTTGCGAACGTCCTCTCATGAGATCGTGTTGTTTTTCCATCTGCTTTAGGCTTTGCACGTGGATGCTCGCACTTGGACGTTGTTTTGGTTTCTGTTCCATTATCATCGATACAATCTCTTTTGATGGATCATATGGAAAAAAGAAGTACTCCCTCCGATTCAAAATAAGTGTCGCAAGTTTGAACTAAGATTATTTTGAATCGGATGGAGTACTTTTTATTGCGAAAAACAACAAGTACTTGGAGGTGAGATATATTTCTGCAGATGGTTTACTGTGGTAATTACTCTACTCGATGTTGAAACTACCTTTTCTTTTGAACGATGTTGCCTTTGGTCTTGCCGCGTGCGGTACAGATTTTACAGTTCACACTAGTCCACTTTACAGTCATCTTGGATGCGACAACTTTATTTGCCGACATTTGCCGACATTTGCCGACATGGAAGGAACGCATGTAGAACGGGTGCGCACTCTGTCACGGTCGCACACACTCTAATCGACAGGATTAGACTTGCCTACATTGCACTATCTCGTCAACCTTCTTTTTTTCTTTTTCACCTTGTGAGTTTTGCCCGGATGCATGCATCTACATCTCGAGATCTCATATAGAGTTACTGTGCAAATAACGGCCGAATAAGTTCAGCCTAGCTAGAAAACGTCACGGCAAATTATCACTTGTCAAATGGCATGACCTCTGACAGTCTCTCCCTCAGCCATTTTTGTTGCCAGAGAGAGAGAGAGAGAGTTAAATATCAAAAAATACCTATTTTCTCTTATCAGAACTAATTTACGTTGTATAGAGGCTGCGTCAATTAATTCGGATCTGAGGGAGCACATCTTTATAAATATGAGTATTTAACCAAAAACTACCACAATTCACGGAACCGTGACGAAAAACTACCACTTTACGATTTTGTGCGAAAAACTACTATTTTTTCATTAATCCTTGACTAAAAACTATCATGTCGGAAAAGTGTCCGTTTTGGCTCTTTTAAACGCGTTTCTGACTAGTTGGGCCCACACATAAGCGGGCTAAAAAAGCAATCGGGTCCCTAGTTTTCTTCCAAAAAAGCAATCTAGTCCTGTAGCCAGTCGATTAGAGACGAGGACCGGGGCAGAATCGCACCTTGTAGCCCTGGCCGGGGCGGAGCAGGACCCAGCGGTCGTGCGGCGCCGCCGCGAGGCCAAGGCCGGGGCCCTCCTCGCCGCCGTTGATGGCGCCCTCCTCCTCCACCCCCATTCCCCAGCCCCGGCGGAATCAAGATCGCTGCGCGGGTCGGGCGGAAGGACGGAATGGAGGAAGCTTCGGTGCCCCTGCGCACGTCGGTGGCCGGCGGATTGACTTGGGCGGCGGCGGCTTGCCTTGCGGATGAGGTGCGGGAAGGAGAGGATGCACTTCGCGCTCCAGAGCGGGTCGTTGAGGTCGGCGCCGTGGGCTTCGAGCTCTGTGGCCAGCCCGCCGTCCAGCACCAGCCTCCCGCCGCCGGCCTCCACCCACCGCTGCACCGCCGCGCCCGCGGCCCCCTCCTTCGCGCCGTTGCCGCCTCCGCTCTTCACCACCATCCTCCTCCTGCCGCTGCCGCTGCTACAGGACTGGATGTGCTCGCCGTGCTGGGCCTCGAAGGAAGGACTGGATTGCTTTTTTAAAAGAAAACTAGGGACCCGATTGCTTTTTTAGCCCGCTTATGTGTGGGCCCAACTAGTCAGAAACGCGTTTAAAAGAGCCAAAACGGACACTTTTCAGACATGGTAGTTTTTAGTCCAGGATTAATGAAAAAATGGTAGTTTTTCGCACAAAATCGTAAAGTGGTAGTTTTTCGTCACGGTTCCGTGAATTGTCGTAGTTTTTGGTTAAATACTCTTATAAATATTTATATTATATATTTTCAAACTATTTTCATGCATATATTTCATCGATTTTAGAAAATAATGAAATAAAGTTGCATGTTTAGATCTGTGTAAACCAACTCCCATAAAGACCGTTATTTTTAGAAGGGAGGAAAGTCCGCCGCTACACTGCCGATGTTCTGCCGGTTTTTTTTTATCCAATAGATCAATAGGCTTACCAGAAGACAAGAAATTTTCTAAAAGATAATACTTTTTCAGACAATCGTCTCGGATCACTCTTGTCTTCGGAACAATGTCTTAAACGGCTAATGGAGATTATTGTGTTAAATTATATGGCCGTCTATCTTGTAAAATCTTTGACCCAACCAACCAATTAATTCAGATGTGTATACACACATTTTAGAGCATCTCTAGCAGACCCCGTAAAACGCCGCGACCCGTAAAATAACCGTCAAAATACGGGTCGACACGGAAAATCCTGCCCGAACAGACCCTCAAACATGTCCGACCCGTAAAAGTTTTGCGGGGCGCGACATAATTCCTGTCCCAACCCGCGAAAATGCGGGTCCCCCTGGCCCGTCAGCGCCCTGTATATAGCGGGAGCGATTGGTGGGGAGGACATTTTAGCTCGCGCTTTTCCCCACCCACCACCGCCCCTCTTCCCCTCGCCCCGCCGCCGGGCCGCCGCTCGCGATTCCGGCGAAAGTTGCCGGCGAGATCACGCCGAAAGACCGCCACACGCCTGAGGTTGCCCTCCGCCACTCCCTCCTGCGTCGGCTGGCCGGAAAGTTGCAGATTGGCGGCCGTTCGACGCGGGCGGCCGGATTTGGCTTTTCCCGCCACCGGTGGCTGCGCCAAGCGATGGAATGGTCGGGGAGCACCCCGCGCAGCCTCGGCAAAGCCCCATCGCCGCATGCAGGTACATGTTCGTTCTGTAGCCGCCGCCGACGGTTTGCCGATGCCGCTCATACAGTGCGACGACTGCACGCGGACAGTGCTGCGGCTAACTTCGGACACGCCGAAGCACCCTGGAGGGTGTTCTTCAAATGCAAAAACGACGGGGTATGTGTTGTTTTCGTTCGACTTTGTCACCGTATTCTTCGGTTCAATTGTGATAGCTCATTTTGAACATCGTCATGTGTGTAGGAAGATGCATGCTCATTTTGGTTTTGGGAAGGAGAATACATTGATTTATTGATAGAAAGGAACATAATAGATGTTCGTGCACTCCTTAGTAGAATTGAAACTAATGATACGGCTGCATGTGCAATTAGAGAAGAAAGTAGAGGGGAAGTAAGGTCTACTTCACTGGTGGAAAAAGGGCCTTTGGTCGCGGTTCGCAACTGCCATTAGTCGCGGTTGCGCAACCGCGACCGAACGGGCGCGACTAAAGGCCCCACCCTTTAGTCGCGGTTGCTTAAGAACCGCGACTAAAGGCCCGTCCACGTGGGCGCCAGGTGGCCGTCGGGGCGGAGGACCTTTAGTCGCGGTTCTTCTGGCCAACCGCGACTAAAGGCCGCCGCAGGTTTAGGGTTTTAGCCCCCCCCCCTAAACCTGTTTTCTGTTTAATTTGTATTGTTTTATTTCTTTTGTGCTTTATTTTAATTTTGAAGGAGTTTCACATATTCTACGGTACTACATACATGCATATGAATGTACAATTTCAAACAATTTGAAATTAGAACCAAAAAGAATTCAAGAGGAATATACAATATATATTCAATATCATCGGATGACCATATACAATTTTGAACAAGTTTCCATACATAATTTAATGCATATAAAGTTCTACGTCCTCGTAATGGTGTTCTCCTTTAGGATGGAGGACTTCCCTCCTGAACCATCCAGCTAGTTCCTCTTGAAGTGGTCGGAAGCGAGCTTCTGGACTAAGCATCATCCGGAGGTTATTCCTCTGAGCATTGGTATCACTCGGAACCCGCTCAGAGGTGTATCTCCGGATCATCTCACAGACATAGTATGCACATAGATTGGTCCCCGCTGGCTGAATATCCTCACCATTCTTAGCCTTTGCCCTTTTGAATTCTAGCTCTTTTTTGAATTCACCGACCTTTGTATCTACGAACCGTCTCCAAACCCTACGAGGCAAAGAAAATTAAATGAACAAGAGAGTTATTAGTTACTTGATATTAGGAAATGAACGAAATAGGCCGATCGATATAGAGCGCAAATGAATGAAAATAATTACTTCTGCAGCATTCTTCTCATGTCGACCCAAAGCTTTGGATCCTTATTCAGAGAGTCGTGGACGAGACATTCTGAGGTGTCAACTTTAATTACTAGCAGAATCCAGTGGAACCTGCGGACACGATACATGCACAGTACGTCATGCATAACTCATCGATTAGCCGGCCACATACCATGCATGGAGTAAACAAAAGAGAATGTGCTCAAGACAGAAACACTCACCCAAAATGGTAAGGAAATAGAATATCACTTTTGAGTTCCTGCTTTGTAAGAAACTGCCACAGGTCTGCCTCCATGTCGGCGGGGTGATGCTCCAACACATATCCATTAACGATGTGTGGGTCAATGAACCCAACATCATGGATGTTCCTTACTCTGCATTCCTTAATCTTCATTCTGCATGTATAATAGCGGACACAACAATATAGTTAGGACATATATATAGTGCAGGCAATATGAACGAGATGGGGTAGAAATAAATCACTTACAGAACGTAGCAACTGATGATAGATTTGTCGAGCTCGCGCAGATTGAAAAGCTGGAACAATTCACTCAGATGAATTTGTACATAGTAATGTTTGAAGTGATGCTCATATCTAACTTCCGCATAAATATATTCTTTGGCGTTTTTATTTTTTATGTAACCCTTGTACCATTTCAGCAGACCTTTCATTTGTGGAGGTAGATCCTCTTCCTGCGCAGGCTCGACGAGAGGCCCATTCTTCACATATGTAATTACTACCTCCTTCACTGGCGCCTCATCAAGGCCTAACAGTTCACGAAGAGTAATACCTAAGTTGGCCGCTTGTTCTCTGGCACTCGTTACAGTCAATCCATGTGCTGCCGCAGCTGCTATGATATCGGGGTCATCCGGACCGGCGGCTTTCACTATAAGCGGGGCAATCGATTGTTTACTTTGTTCCCCGAGCTGGGCAACTCGTTTCCCGCTTTTTTTACTTTCTAATTCCGTTTTCTCGGCCTCCTCCAAGGCTTTGTTCTCCTGGTTCTCCGCCCGCTCTTTCTTCTCCTTCAACATGAGTGCCTGCCTACGAAGTTCACGTGCATAGTCGTCAGGCAGATTCTTCGCGGCTTGGGACGGTGTGCTCAAAAATGACTTAGCCCACTTCTTTTGCTCATCAGAAAATACTGGCTTGGGCTCGGGCTCTCTTTTCTTCTTGCAGTCCGCCTTCCATTTCTCATGATCAGCAGCCGCGGCCGCGGCAGTTTCCTCGGCACTACGTTCCCAAGGCCTTGTGGGGAGAGGCTTCAATGATGGCTCCGGTACCTTTGTGGTCTTAGGTACATAAGGGTCCGGGTTAATAATCCAGGACTGCTTCTGCTTCTTTGCCGGAGGTGGATTGGGGGGCGGCGTCTGATCACCCGCCGGACGAGGACTGGGGGGCGGCGTCTGATCACCCGCCGGACGTTGTGGACTGGGGGGCGTCGGCTGACGTGACGGAGGTGTAGGTGAACCGCCACCACCGTAGGGGGGTGGACTTGTTGTCCTTGGCGCCTCGCCTGGAAACTTGATAAACTTCTTTTGCCATAGAATGAAATGGCGCTTGACATCTCCAAGTCTTTTCTCCCCTTCAGGTGTAGCAATGTCAATCTCCAGGTCCTCAAACCCTTGGACTATGTCCTCCACCGTGACACGAGCATAGCCATCTTGAATGGGGTTGTTGTGGTGGAGTGCTCCAGGTAAACATGGTAAAGCACTGCCGATGGCTACCTTCATGGACATGTTCCCGATAGGATAATACAGATGACATTCTTTCATCTCCTTTATATCGTCCACGGGGTAGCGAGGAGGCTCCGGTGCAGTAATTTCGACCACCAGAGGCTCCGGTGCAGTAATTTCGACCACCAGAGGCTCCGGTGCAGTAATTTCGATCGTCGGTGCATCTGCACCAGCCGGTGGGGCCTCCGTGGAAGCCACACTGCTTCTCCGCTGCTGGCTTCTGAGATCCGCTGGATGATCTTCATGCTGCGCCCGAGCTGCATCTCGTTCGGCTACTAGTACACTCACGGTTTTCTTCATCACATCCATTTCCGATGCCAACCGCGCCACAACATCTGCTTCCCGATCCATCTTTCTCTTCCGGCTTCTGTAACCGTACGGGTCATCGTTCTGGGGGAACCCTATTTTCCACGGAATGTGCCCCATGCCTCGTACACGTCCTCCGTGTTCAGGATTCCCGAGGGCTTTTGTCAGCGCGTCGTTCTCTCTGTTGAACTTGATCTTCCCCTCTTGAGCATCCCTCATTGCGTCAATAAGGGCTTGGGTGGGTTTAATTATTTTGCCCCGGTAAACACACTCCCCTGTCTCCGGGTTCAGCGTTCCCCCATGCCCGTACCACCAGCTTTTGGCCCTTGGGTCCCATCCCTCCGTACCTGGACGGATTCCTCGCGCCCTCAGCTCGTTCTCCATCTTCTCCCACCTAGGCTCCCAAAGGCGATACCCTCCTGGCCCCATAATATGATTGTACTCCTTCTTAGCCGCATTTTCCTTATTTTTTTCGATATTTGAATGAACTGCTCCGATTTCTTTTGCTTCACAAATTCTGGCCAATCATGTTTCAGTTTCTCATATTGTCCTTTGAAATCCGGAGTCTTGTTCTGCTTGACAAAGTCATGGGCTAGATTTTGCTTGAATTTCCGGAATGCGTCGGCCATCTTATGAAGAGCGAACTGTTTGACTAGCCTCCTCCTCTCCTTGTTTTCCTCAATCTTGTTACCCTCCTCATCGAATTTGTTGTATTCCGGAGGTAGAACGAAATGTTCCATAAGCTTCTTGAAGCAATCTTTTTTTGTTCTCTTATCGACAAAAGTGAAACCAGCAATTCGTGCCTTCTTTGGCTTATTCCACTCCTGGACGGTGATCGAGACGTTGTCTCTAACAATGGCTCCGCATTGGTTGACAAACTTGGTGGCGTTCTTGCGGGGCTCCAGCGGCCTGCCGGTTGCACTGTCGACAACCTCGATGGTGCATGTTTCTCCTTGTTTCATCGTCTTGGTTGCGCCACGCTTTGACGACGTACTCGATTGTTTCGACGATCCGGCCGAGGGCTAAAATAAGAAAGAGAGTCGCGCGCGTTAGTCCACACATATTTATTCAAATCAGTTAGTTTGTATCACCAGAGGCTCAATGTATATATATACCTCGGCGCCGGAGGTGGTTGCTACTTCCATTTGAAGATCGTCGTTTATCGACGTTTGTTCGGCATCATCTTGCTGACGGCGCCCTTCATCTTCACCGTCAAGGTTCAGATAAGAAGAGATATCATCTTCTTCTTGTCCGGTCGGCACATATAGAATATCG
This sequence comes from Triticum aestivum, assembly GCF_018294505.1. Taxonomy (NCBI): domain Eukaryota; kingdom Viridiplantae; phylum Streptophyta; class Magnoliopsida; order Poales; family Poaceae; genus Triticum; species Triticum aestivum. Next base: position 639,433,057 of record NC_057804.1, on the reverse strand, counting down.
CCGTTTATGATGCCGAACATATGTGCTTCACCGTCCGGATCATAGTTGTCCATAATCGGGTCAGCTCTATCGTCCGCCATTATGTCAGTCCTGAAAACATGTAGTAAAAACAAATTAATTAAGTGAAGAAGGGGGGCGGTGGCGGTGGCGGTGGCGAAAGGGCGGTGGCAAAAGGAGGGGGCGAGGAAGGGGTGGGAGAGGGTGTCGCGGTAGAGCGCGAGACGGGGCGGCAGACGACGGCGTCACGGAGAGGGAGGCGAGGACAACACACATGTATAACCCTCGCCGCCCCCTCTCGATCCCTAAAAAAACACCGCGCGCATCGCCGCCCCCCTCGCCGCCCCCTCTCCGTATATACGTTTTTTTTGTTAATTATCAAATTTTACGGTTATTTGTTAAGTTATACGTTTTTTGTTAATTAAGTTATTTTACGGTTATACGTTTTTTGTTAAGTTATTTTACCGTTTTTGTTAAACTAATTAACTAGTTAAAATTAAAAAGAACAAAAAAAATTCTCTCTCCCTCTCCACGATCTCGCTAGCTCTCTGTACGTGGGCGAGAGGGGGCGGCGGGCGACGGCGGGCGGCGGCGTTGAGGGCGGGCGAGAGGCGGCGCGGTGGGCGAGGGAGGCCGGCCGGCGTGGGCGAGAGGGGGCGGCGGGCGACGGACGTGGGCGAGAGGGGGCGGCGGGCGACGGCGGGCGGCGTACGAGGGCGAGAGGGGGCGGCGGGCGCCGTACGTGGGCGAGAGGGGGCGGCGGGCGACGGCGGGCGGCGTCGAGGGCGAGGGCGACGGCGGGCGGCGTCGAGGGCGAGGGCGACGGCGGCAGGCCTTCGGCGCGGCAGAGAAGACGAGAAATGCCCGCGACGGGTCGGGCCCTTGTATTTATAGCCCCCCCCTTTAGTCGCGGTTGGGGAGGCGACCCGCGACTAAAGGGTAACCTTTAGTCGCGGTTGGGGAGGCGACCCGCGACTAAAGGGCTTTTTTGGCGGGTTTTTCGTTCCCGCGCGCAACGACCCTGCCCAACCGCGACTAAAGGTATTTTTAAAATACTTTTTATTTTTCAAAATCTTAAAAATACAAATAATATATCGAAAAATTCAGAAAAATAAAACTAATTCAATTCAATATGTTAAAAACACAAATATTATATCAAAAAATTTAGAAAAATAAAACTAATTCAATTCAAAATTCTAAAAATACAAATAATATATCAAAAAATTAAGAAAAATAAAACTAATTCCAATTCAAAATGTTAAAAATACAAATAATATATCAAAAAATTCAGAAAAATAAAACTAATTCAATTCAATATGTTAAAAACACAAATATTATATCAAAAAATTCAGAAAAATAAAACTAATTCAATTCAAAATTCTAAAAATACAAATAATATATCAAAAAATTAAGAAAAATAAAACTAATTCAATTCAAAATGTTAAAAATAGAAATAATATATCAAAAAATTCAGAAAAATAAAACTAATTCAATTCAATATGTTAAAAACACAAATATTATATCAAAAAATTCAGAAAAATAAAACTAATTCAATTCAAAATTCTAAAAATACAAATAATATATCAAAAAATTAAGAAAAATAAAACTAATTCAATTCAAAATGTTAAAAATACAAATAATATATCAAAAAATTCAGAAAAATAAAACTAATTCAATTCAAAATTTTATACGCCTAGGCAGGAGTATGACTAAATCACTCCAAATTTCATGTATCATCAGTGGTATCTCGAATCATTCGAAAATGGACACCAAACACATCACGGGTAATATAATTCACATGATCCATTCAACAAAGTTTGGTACAATAAATTATTACACATCATTTCTTCCCTTGTGTCCCTGCTTGCTTACGATTGTGCCGTATCCATGGAGCATCCTCATCATTTAACTTAATGCTTGGGTCGGTGTTCACTTTGAAGGGCGGAATTTCAGCAAACATATTATAATCTTCTGACATGTCTGTCTTGTCCTCCACTCCCACGATGTTTCTTTTCCCTGAAAGAACAATGTGGCGCTTTGGATCATCGCATGATGTACTGATCGTTTTCTTATCTTTCCGTTTCCTCGGTTTGCTACTCATGTCCTTCACATAGAAAACCTGAGCGACATCTTTCGCTAGGACGAATGGTTCGTCAAGGTAACCAAGATTGTTGAAATCCACCATTGTCATTCCGTATTGCTGGTCCACCTTTACCCCACCTCCTGTTAGCTTGAACCATTTGCACCGGAACAAAGGGACCTTAAAGGAGGGTCCATAGTCAAGTTCCCATATCTCCTCTATGTAACCATAATATGTGACCTTTTGCCCATTCTCGGTTGCTGCATCAAAGCGGACACCACTGTTTTGGTTGGTGCTCTTTTTATCTTGGGCGATCGTGTAAAATGTATTCCCATTTATCTCGTACCCTTGGAAAGTCGTTATAGTCGAAGATGGTGTCTTGGCCAACATGTACAGCTGATCTACAACATCATTGTCATTCATTAAATGTTTTCTCAACCAACTGCCGAAAGTCTCCATGTGGGCCTTCCTAATCCAGGATTCAGGCTTCCCCGGGTTGTCCGAGCGTAAAATATTCTTGTGTTTCTCAAAGTACGGAGCCACCAAGCTGGAATTGGTCAGTACAGTGTGGTGTGCTTCAGTCAGAGAATGGCCGTCCATACATGTCGTTGATTTCCTTCCGATCGTGCCTTTTCCACTTAGTCTCCCCTCGTGCCGCGATCGAGGAAGACCAATCGGCTTAAGGTCAGGAACAAAGTCAACACAAAACTCAATTACCTCCTCATTTCCATAGCCCTTGGCGATGCTTCCTTCTGGCCTAGCACGGTTACGAACATATTTCTTTAATACTCCCATGAACCTCTCGAAGGGGAACATATTGTGTAGAAATACAGGACCGAGAATGAAAATCTCTTCGACTAGGTGAACCAAGAGGTGCGTCATAATATTGAAGAAGGATGGCGGGAACACCAACTCGAAACTGACAAGACATTGGATCACATCGTTCTGTAACCGTGGTAGATCTTCTGGATTGATTACCTTCTGAGAGATTGCATTGAGGAATGCACATAGCTTCACAATGGCTACTCGAACATTTTCCGGCAGGAGCCCCCTCAAAGCAATCGGAAGCAATTGCGTCATAATCACGTGGCAGTCGTGAGACTTCAGGTTTTGGAACTTTTTCTCCGCCATGTTTATTATTCCCTTTATATTGGACGAGAATCCAGACGGGACCTTCATACTGCTCAGGCATTCAAAAAAGATGACCTTCTCTTCTTTGGTCAGAGCGTAGCTGGCACGACCTTGAAACCATTCCGGATGCCGGTCATCAGGGTCTTTCAAACGTTGCTGGTCCTGCCGTGCTTCCTTTGTATCATTTGTCTTCCCATACACGCCCAAGAAGCTTAGGAGGTTCACGCAAATATTCTTCGTAACGTGCATCACGTCGATTGCAGAGCGGACTTCTAGGACTTTCCAATATTCTAGCTCCCAGAATATAGATTTCTTCTTCCACATGGCTGCGTGCCCGTCAGCTCCCTTCGGAACTGATTGTCCGCCAGGACCCTTTCCAAAGATGACTTTCAAATCCTTGACCATATCAAATACCTCAGCACCAGTGCGTTCCGCAGGCTTCGGCCGGTGATCTGCCTTGCCGTTGTAATGCTTGCCTTTCTTTCTTACTGGATGAATTTTCGGAAGAAATCGACGATGCCCAAGGTACACGTTCTTCTTACAATTTGGCAAATGTACACTTTCAGTCTCATGTAAGCAGTGCGTGCATGCATTGTATCCCTTATTTGACAGTCCCGAAAGGTTACTAAGAGCAGGCCAATCGTTGATGGTTACGAAAAGCAACGCTCGTAGGTTAAATTCCTCTTTTTTGTGCTCATCCCACACACGGACACCAGGTCTGCCCCACAGCTGTAAAAGTTCATCAACTAATGGCCTTAGGTACACATCGATGTCGTTGCCGGGTTGCTTCGGACCTTGGATGAGCACTGGCATCATAATGAACTTCCGCTTCATGCACAACCAAGGAGGAAGGTTGTAGATGCATAGAGTCACGGGCCAGGTGCTATGGCTGGAGCTCTGCTCGCCAAAAGGATTCATGCCATCTGTACTTAGACCAAATCTTATGTTCCTTGCGTCAGCTGCAAAATCTTTGAACTCTCTGTCGATCTTTCTCCATTGCGTTCCATCTGCGGTGTGTCTCAACTCCCCGTCCGACTTACGGTCCTCTTTGTGCCATCGCAACAACTTGGCATGCTCTTTGTTCCTGAACAGACGTTTCAACCGTGGTATTATAGGAGCATACCACATCACCTTGGCGGGAACCCTCTTCCTGGGTTTCCCGCCCTCAACATCGTCACCAGGGTCATCGCCTCTGATCTTATAACGCAATGCAGTGCATACCGGGCATTCATTCAAATTCTCGTATTCACCGCGGTAGAGGATGCAGTCGTTGATGCATGCATGTATCTTCAGAACCTCTAAACCTAGAGGGCAGACAACCTTCTTTGCTTCGTACGTACTGGCGGGCAACTCGTTATTCTTTGGAAACATATTCTTCAACATTTTCAGCAAGTTTTCAAATGCCGAGTCAGCTACACCTGCCTGTGCCTTCCATTTCAGCAAATCCAGTGTGCAGCCCAGCTTTTTCAGACCATCATCGCATCCAGGGTACAACGACTTTCTGTGATCCTCTAACATGCGATCCAAATTCTCCCTCTCCTTTTCAGTTTCGCAGCGTCTCCGTGCATCAGCAATGGTCCGACCAAGATCATCAACGGTCTCATCACGTGCCTCTTCTTCACCTTCACCTTCACCTTCCCCTTCACCTTCCCCTTCACCTTCCCCTTCACCTTCAGCATCCTCCATGAAAGTATCACCGAAATGAGCAAGATAGCTTTCATCGATGAAATCATCCCCTTCTTCATCTTCTTCCATTATAACCCCTCTTTCTCCATGCTTGGTCCAACAATTATAGCTTGGCATGAAACCGTGCCGAAGCAGGTGCAGGTGAACTTCTCTTGAGGAAGAGTAACCCTTCTGATTCTTACAGTCAACACATGGACAGATAACAAAACCCTTCTGCTTGTTCGCATTAGCCACTACGAGGAAATCTTTCAAACCCGTAGTGAACTCGCGGGAGAGTCGGTTACCGTACATCCATTGCCGATTCATCTGCATTATTATAATATAAAATATATAATTAACCATCATGCATTTGTTAAAGTAACTAGCTATAAACAATAGAAATTAAACAATGAACAACACACATGCATATTTTATCAATGACACACATGCATGAAAGGTTCAAGTTGCTAACCGCGATCGAGGAGGAACCTCAAGTGTGGCTCCAACACTTCATATCATGTTTGTTTCACGCTGTTGGGCATTTCATCAAACACCTTGTGTGCATAAGAGGAACCAAAAGCAAACCTACACCCCCTTGTGAAGAGAAGTGGCACCAAATGGCTAAGTGAGTGCGCTGAACTGGTATATATAGGGGAGGAGCTTTAGTCGCGGTTGGCCAGGCCAACCGCGACTAAAGGCCTTTGGGCACCTTTAGTCGCGGTTGGCCAGGCCAACCGCGACTAAAGCCCCTCACGTGCACCAGCTGGCCACCGAGCGCCCTGGCCCAAGCCTTTGGTCGCGGTTCGTCTGCCGAACCGCGACTAAAGACTTCATTAGTCGCGGTTCCTACAGTTTCGCGACTAATGGGGCTGGACGGAAGCCTCTTTTTCTACCAGTGCTTCTTTAGAACCAAAGAAGAGGAATGAAGAATGCAAAATCAAGAATCCGCAGATCAACAATGAATGCATGGAGAAGATATTGTTCCAACTAGTGGGAGCAGTTATGGAAGCTGAATATCTTCTAAAATGCATAATTGTGGTTCTTCTTTTTTTTGATTTTGCTATTTTAGCAAAGATTTGATGAAGTACTATGTATCCAATGCCGTTGAGAAAGCAAAGAAATGTATTTTTGTGTGAAATTGAATTGCAAATTTCGGATTTGCGGGCAATCATAAGCGGCGCCCAAGCAGACGCCGCAAAGCCGACCCGTAAAAGAGTATATTCCGCGAATATCCTTTTATACGGGTCCGTTTTGCAGGGTTTGACTCTGCGGCCGCCCGTGTCGGCTCGCAAAGCCGTTTTTCCTCAAACTGCACACGCGTTTTGCGGGTCGGCGTTATACGGGGTCTGCTAGAGATGCTCTTAGTGTCTTTCTTCACTCATATTAGTCTGTACGTAGTTAATATTGAAATATTAAAAAAATTAACGGAGGGAGTACTTTGAAAACCATCATGGCCGAAACAAATGCTAGCTACGGTTGTAGAAACCGCTGGAATCTGAAGCAACTCTTTTTTCCGCGAACCAAACACGTCCTGCCTTTGTCTTGTTGAGCTCAGACTCCGAGTCTGCTGGCTTCCACAAAACTTAGCACAACTTTTGGGATATGGATTTCACATGTCAGACTAATCTACTTTCCATTCATCATGGATACGGCAACACTTTTTCTTTTACATGAATGCGGCAACTGTATTTGCCGGCAGAGTTAACACTAAGGGGCTGGTTTAACTTACACTATCTCGTCAATCTTTTTTCCTTCTAAAGTTACTACGGCAGAGGGAGAAAAGTGTCACCAGAATTAGACAACGTGCGATTCAGTATGTGTGTGTCCGATCTAGTGCTACAATAGTCAGCTAGGGTCACGAAAAGTGTCAACGGAAGATGGGCTACAGTGAGGACTTAAAAAGAAACATAGTTCTACATCACAAAAATATCGTATGTTTTTGTACATACACAAATACATACATAACACGTCCAGGTAAAATTTCATAGCAATATACTTTCATACGTGACGTAGACAAAGAAAACTAACACATACTACATGAAAATGGTCCATTTTTTTTGTTATTAGCCAGGATTTCTTTTTGTAGCTTGCAAGTCATAATATTTTTTATCCGCCGCGAATATGTATAAGTTTTCACAGTTTTTTTCTACCTTTTTAAATTTGGAAATGTCATTTTTGAATCAGTTGAAATAAAGTCCTTCGATGCACCATCCTCAGGAACTTCGGAGTTGCTAGTGTCAGTGGTAGTTTTTGCCTTCTTGAGCTCAGGGCATCTCCAATGTGGATCACCGAACGGACCTCATCAAATATTCCGGTGACACTTTTTCGCTGCCGTGAGTTAACCTTGGTTTAGGGATGGTATGCGGGATTTCGGGCATCTAGACCTAGACATTTGTTGAAGGCCTGAAAATATCCAAATGGTTCGGTCTAGACATTTTGATGACCTGCGTGGGAGATACCCTCGGACTTGGAGTTTGTTGGCTCCCACGAATCTTATCGCAACTTTTGCGATATGAATTTGACAGGTCACACTAATCTACTTTCCAGTCATCTTGGGTGCTGCACTTTTCGAAAAATATCTTGGATGCTGCCACCTTTTTTCTTTCACATTACATGGATCAGTCGATGCGGTAACCTTTTCCTTTTCATTCTCGAAAAAAACATATCAACTTTATTTGCCGGCAAAGTGAACGCAACTACAACTAAGCGGCAGGGTTAGACTCGATCTTCTTTCCCCGCAAAAAAAAAAAAGAAAAAGACTCGAGCTTTCTTCTTTCTTTTCACCTTTTGGCCACGACGGGATGGGCCTATAGCATCTACTCCAAAGTTACCACGGCAGTGAAAAAGTGTCACCCGAATTAGGGAACGTGCGATTTAGCATGTCCGGTCTAGTGCCAGCTTTCCGTTTTCCTCCTTGTTGTCGTCGGCAAAGCCGTGGGTACCGGCGCACCGCCGTTTGATTAATCGGGGCGGCACCGGCGCACCGCCGTTTGAAAAAGTCGCCGGGTGGCCTCGCCCTGTCACACTCCACTCCGGCCCCGACGGCACCGCCAGTAGAAGATCTTCCGGGGATTCCGGTCGGAGTACCGCGCGGAGTGGACCGGATCTCCGGTGAGTGGTGTTGCTTTGCGCCCATGCGCGCGACGGGGACGGAAGGAACCGGCGACCGAAACGTACTACCTACGATATGATACATCTACATCGATCACATGCCGCACGGCTGATGCGCCGAGCAAACTGCACCGCGCAATGCTTGCCGAAACAGTGCCGCTCCACGTGCCCACCCTAGCCCGCAAACGTGATGCGGTTCCAACGGCTCATGGACTCATGGTGCGCCCGGCAGAAGAGGATCGATCAGTACTGACTCGGTGATAGACAGCTCCAACTCCAAGTCAAGTCAAGATGTCGATGAGCACTGCTCATGGGCTGTCCTAGATATGTGTGAGCTCTACCCACGTAGGAGTACGGCGGACCTGGTGCCTGCCCGTGTACTACTAGAAGATAGGTACGAGTTGGGGCCATGCGAGTGACTGTGAAACGACCATGTATGTGCGTCCACAACTAAGAGTGTCTTGGCAAATCCTACCCCTCAAACTTCACGGATGCGAATCAATCTGTGGTTGAGTTGCTTAGGTGGACAGTGGTATTCCCAACCCATCAGGGTTCAAATCCTGGTGCTCGCATTATTCCTGAATTTATTTCAGGATTTCCGGCGATGCGCTTTCAGTGGGAGGAGACGTTCCCGTCGACGACGAGGCACCTACAGTGACTTCGTAAATCTCAAGATGATATGCCGGCTCAGTCTCTCAGAGGTGCTCATAGGGGTAGGGTGTGCATGTGTGCGTTCATATGGATGAGTGTATGCGCGTGTATATGAGCGTTTGTGTCTGTACTGATGCTCAAAAAAAACGTTCATGAATAGGAACCGGTCATGCCTCATATTTGATGCTACGCATCTAAGTCTCATATTTCATCTTCTAGATCGAAGCAAACCATACAAAGTCAATCAATGTACTACAGCATGCTAGCCACTATGGTTCGTCATCGAAGGCGCCGGGTAGATGGGCGCGTAGGAGGGCTCCGGCTCCTCCTTCTCCTCATATGTATACGTGATCATCCCGTTGACATCAGCGGCATGCTTCCCTCCGCCTCCTGCCGACGACGGCGTTTGGCCTCCGCCTTCGATTCCGACCAGATGGAATCGAGGATCGCCTGCTGCTCCGCCCGCAGATCCGCGTCCCCGGTGTCCTCCTCCTCCTCCTCCTCCACCTCCAAGTCCTCCTCCGGATCCACCGCACACGGATCTTCTCAAGGAGCTGCAGCCGGCCCTCTGACATTAGATATGGGTAGCTCTTTGACCAGTGGCATGGCTACTAGTGGTGGCGGGCGGCAATTGGAAAGTGCTGCGACGCCGGACGGCAATTGGAAAGTGCTGCGGCGCGGACAAGGTGGGGGAAATGTGGACGGGTAGAGCTTTGGTGCCGTCGGTTGGTTTAAATAGCCGGACCAGGTACCATGCGACCCGCCGGAGTAGAGCCACGCGGTGCCATCGGTCCGATAGTGGAGACGAGTTTCGGACAGACGGGTTTTGAAGTGTTTTCCTATGGGACCACATCGTCAGTCTGACTTGACGGATGCGTCTGGTCGCGCCCCGTGTCTTCATATTCGTCTCAGATTTGGGCTAGATATGAGGGGTGTCGGTCAACACGAGCGTTTGAGGGATCCATCTAGGTCGTCTTTTTGTAACCCGTCACTGACAGGTTCGTTGGTGGTGCGGTGTAGATGCTCTAAGAGTAGTCACTCACTGGTCCTTGGATGTACACGACTGACCCTAGCTATGAGATGAGATGGCCAGATAAGCACGCACGTGCTCGTGACCGCTCAAAGAAAAAGCACGCACGTGCTGGTGAGTGCACCGCGCCCGGGTCGATACTCTTGTAGCGTACGTACGTGTCCTTGCCCACACCGGTGGTTCGACGAGACTCGGTCGTGGTATCGCTCTCTTCCACGTACGTATCGGTGCGGGTGCAGCAGCTTCGTCAATCGTCATCCGGGCCGGGCGGGAACACGTCAAAACGATGGGGACGTGCACGCGCCGAGGCGTAGCAATCCAGTCCTCAAGGATCGCCACAGGTTAGGGTAGACGCGCTTGACCGTCGGGTTGCTTTCGTGGCAGTCTCTAACTTTCATTGTCACAACCAATCACGTTTTTTTAATAAACCGTCATTAGTTTATGGACAAGTAACAAGTACTACTCCCTTTGTCTTAAAATAAGTGTTTTGAGCTTAGTACAAATTTATACTATAGCTAGAATAAAATTGAGACATTTATTTTGGGATGGAGGAAGTACTTCCTTGACTAAAAGGGCAGCACTGGGCGCCGGTGCGCCGGCCGAAAGTTTCGGCCGGTCTGCCCCAGCCGCCCGATTGCAGCTCATATTCTATTTTTTTCCCTTACCTTATCCCCGTCTCCAGCACACAGAGATAGGAGCGAGCCAGCCAAGGCCGCCATAGATGGGCGACCACCAAGCCCGTGCTTGCCGCCTTGGCACCGCCCGTGCTCGTCGCCCTGGCTGCATGTGGCGCTCGTCGCCGGTCCACATCCTCGCCGGCGGTCCTCGTCGCCGGTCCCCACTCGCGCCACCCGTGTTTGTCCTCGGTCTCGTGCTCGCCGGCAACCCGCGCTCACCGCCATATCCTTGGCCGCCCGTGCTCGTTCTCGGCCTCGTGCTCGGTGTCGCATCCTTTGACGGCCGCGCTTATCGGCCATGGCAACTCCGGTGCCGGTCGTAGCAAAAACGAACAAATGGTTGCAGCAATTGTTCGTTGTCGCTGCCGTCGCTGCTCGCGACTCCGCCATGGATGGATGTAGCAAAAACCCACGCCATTAGTAGCAAAATCCGAGGATGGTTGCAACAAAAAAAAGGCATCACCGTAGTATGTCGCAGCTCCGCCGTGATAGATGTAGCAAATTCTGTCGCTGGTAGTAGCAAAATTTGGCGACGGTTGTAGCAAAAACCTCGGCCGTTTCCAGCAAAGTTCTTGTCGTCGGTTGCCTGATTAATTCGCTTCCCATCACCGCCATTGACTTGGGGGGTTGCAACTTTTCTGCACAACGGTCTGAGCACCTTCAATGGGGGGTTGCAGCTTTTCTACGGGGGACAAAGCTTTCAGCTGGTCGAAGCTGTCTACAGAATTAGGTTGAAGCTTTTTCAAACTACGGTTGCAGCTTTCATATGAATGAATGTAGCTTTTTTCGATGCATGGTGTCCGGTTGAAACTTTATATGCCGCAGGTTGAAGCTTTCGATCAAAGGGTTGTAGCATTTTGGGTAGTCGATTGCAGCGTCAATGGAGGAGCAAGAAAAAAATGCTTCTAGGTTTGTTTTGGGAGGACATGGTGCAGCACTGGGGGGAGGAGACCGCGCTGCCGTGGCTGTAGCATCTCCAGTGGACGGTTCCAGCGTACAAAAACTGTGTGCTGCAGCTCGCGGACGGCATGTCCATGGAAGCTTCCCAAGTCCGGCTCGCCGGGGCGGAAGGAATCTGCAAGCCGGACCAGTGGAAGAAGTGTTTATGGGCGCGGATGTTGGAGATGGAGACTTACATGGGATTGGGGCTAGCCGGCAGCGGGATCTGAACGAGGAAGACAGAGGAGCGGCTGAGAGAGGGAGGGGGATCAAGAGGAAGAAGATGAGCGCTGAGCGAGAGAAGGGGATCGGGAGGGGTCGGGTGAGTAGGTGGGCCAGCTGTCGCACGAGGCCCACACCTTATACCCGCCGCTCGCGACCGGCTGAAGTTTCGGCCGGTCCACCGGCCACAAATGTTTACCTAACTAAAATCACCATACTTATATTGAAACAAGAGAAGTAAACCAGTGGTGCATGTGTGCACTACATATACAATCACGTATGCCTTCGTCGTTTAGCCTCTTCACACAATTGCGGATTGTGGTAGCCGAGTTTTTTTTGAAAGTATGTCTAGGCGTACCATAGCTTTATAGAAGATAGAATGTCCACTACAAGAAAACTAGCATTACGAACAACGAGCGTAGCACACACCACACCCGGGAAAGACCAAAGACGGGAACCACCCAAAGCGAACTACAACACCAAAGAGCCTATCCTAAGATGATATACAACACCGCGCCACGACCGATGCCGGTCACCTCCAAAGACCACAACTACCGCAGAGCTTCTCTTGTCGACGCACCATTCACTCTGAGCGCCTAAGAGGAAGTGGAAAGTGAATGGCAGGACTCGATCCAATCCGAAGAAGACGCCATCTTGGACACACCGACGACGGGTGTACATAGCGCCATCGAGGATCAAGGAACGACAGCGACGAGCACCAGAGGAGAACAACGAGGAAGCAGCCATGTCTCCAACACCATGCTCCCAACGGAGGAATGACGTTGAGGACACCGCCATCATGCCGATCCACCACCGAATCGAGGCTTTCGCCCGGAGACAACCACTGATAGAGGCAAGGGTCCCGATCTTTTGATGAGATGATAACTATCGATTTGGTGGAGCTGACTTTGACTATCTGACTACAAACGAGCACGACATTGCGCCTTAGCAATCGCTAAACCAATCTCCTGAGATTACTTACGATGCTGGAAGCACGATCAGCCTAACCACGAAGGTCTATTCCTGCATGCAATCGAAGAACAAGCAAGAATATGATAAAAGCAATCTGAATATTGCGAATATCGATGAAGTATTGATAAAGGTGAGGATCCGTAAGCGGTCTTGGTCTGGTCGTTGGACACAAACAAAGTACACGAAGTTGCGTTGGCTAACTTTTAACTAAACAAATCCCAAAGAAAAAGCTACTAGATGGATCTACTTATATAGGAGCAAGGGGTGGCAGCCAAGGAGGTGGGAGGACGTCCCAAGGCAGCCTAAAACTAACCCTAGGTTGTACAAGGCTCGTGGGCCCAAGTGGAGGTGATGATGCAACACCTTTGGACTTGTAGTTTGACTCGGATTCTGCTGCAGCGTCAGATTGTTTCATCGATAACTCAATGCTCCGGACGAATATGAAGGTGAATCCAATTTGGTTGGAAAGAACACGAAATCTACTTTCCAACTAAAAAATGAATCACCCAATTGGGAGTCCGTAGGAAATATTTCTTTGCATTTTGAGTCAGGTATGTCTGTGCAGTCTGAATCTGAATCCAGAATGTGAGAGACTTGGACTCTATCTTCTCTTGGCCCAAAAATTATGTGAGAGGACTTTTTGAACAGCACCTAAACTTCTCTTTTCCCCCTATCTTTATATGTGGATTGTAGAAATGTCCAATACACCTGTAATTAGACATGACACAAAAGTTTGTGAAGTACTTTTGTCCTGGATGACATAAATAAATTATTGCATAGTTTGCATTAGAAATCACCTCACAAATATACATGTATCCAATATTTTTGGTCGTATCCAAGGTAGTCATGTCCTCATCATCCTCCCCTTTTGAAAACAAAGCCGTCCTCAGCGTTGCTTAATCTGAAATGTGGATAACAAAAGAGACAAGGTATACATGTTGTATATGTATATGTCATCCATTTTTACTTCCCTTGATTTTTGCACATATGACACATGTATACATGAGTAACCTTCATAGTTTATAAAATGTAAAGCCAAAATATTATCAAAAGAAGTACAAGGCATGAAAATATTGCAACTCGGTTTGCACATATAAGTGAAGCTCTTATTCATTTCAAAAGGTTGACAATGTTCATCATTAAACGATCCTAACATTGGTGAATAAACCTTACTAAAATCAAATTTACATGCTACAACATGCTTAAATAAGCAAACATGCAATAAGTCATTGATCATAGGATCATCACCAAGATTAGAGGTCATATCAAAATGATTAAACATTGGTTGTTTTGTATCAACAACTAATTCAATGGGTGCACTCAATTTTTTTGGTATTTTAGTTGTTTGATCACATGATGCATTCATGACAGTAAGACAATTCTCTAAAATAGGTGGTGTGTTCAAATCAATAGGTAACTCAACACATGATGTTTTCAAGTTAACTAGGCATGCATCATTCTCATGTGAAAGTGGAAAATCTGTACCTTTGTCATTATCTCTTATGATCAACTCCGATGATGTAGGAACTCTCGGTGGTGATGTGTCACATTGTGGAGATGATGTAGTCCTCGCAACAACGGATGTGGTTGTCATAGTACGCCTAGTAGTTGGAGAAATGTCTGTATCAACACTTGGAATGTGCACCTTGCGCTTGTTCTCCTCGTGCAACACGTCGTTTTATTTCCTATTCAGCTTTGCAAGCAAGACTAAACAAACGGCCCATAGGATAACACTCTTCATGGATTAGTATATCCTGAATATCATGGTTTAATCCTCCCTAAAATCTATCCATAAAATCTTCTTCACTTTATTCTAAAAATGAGTGCAACAAGGTAGTTTGTAAATCATCATAATATTTTCTTACAGTGTCACTACCTTATTTTAAATGTTGTAGTTTTTTAATCATGCCATGAGTATAATAAACATCTATTGCCGTGGAATTGTCACGTCAGATGTCCTCGTGAAAGGACTTAGTTGTGGAGCCATCGCAACTAGGAAGCTTGAAGGGGTTAATCGGGACAAAGGACACGAGAGGGTTTATACTAGTTCGGCCCCTTACGGTGAAGGTAAGGCCTACATCTAGTTGGGTTGGTATTGATGTTTCGATGACCAGGGAGCGAGATACACTATGCCCGGTTCTCGATGAGTTGTTTCCTGCCCTAAGCCGCCAGTAGGTCGTCCCCTTATATACACGGGTTGACGCTCTGTGGCCTACAGAGTCCCGGCCGGCTTATAACAGTGTCCGGCTCGGTGACTAGTTAAAACTACCTTATGATACAAGTCATGCCATTATGGTGGTTTACTACAACGGGCCTTAAGTCGCATGTGGGCCTTAAGCCCTCTATGAACCGCCATCTTCATGCTTTGGTCTTGGGCCTTCTCTCTGGTAAGTCTTCTTTGCGTAACCCGGCCCCTCCTGGGCGGTTTACTCAAATAGTTATATCCCCAACATTAGGCCCCAGATTGATTTGAACCTGTTCATGTCAATCTTAAAATACCTCATGGAACTCTCCTTAGTCTTTTGTCTTGCATGAAGGTTTTAACCCGCCGTGACGTCATCATCTGGATCCGGGTTAAGTCTTCGTGATGTCATCTTCAATAAAACTTATTTTTACTCCGTCATATCTTCCAACGGATCTTTGCCTTTACTGACCATCCCAAGAATCGAGGCGTCGGGGCCGCTGGATAATGATGTTTTGGTCTCCTTGTTTCTTGCGCCATCTTGGTCAGTCTTCCTTTATAAATAGAGTGACCTAGGTCTTTCACTCTTCCTTCTTCCAGTCATCCTCTTCCTCTTGCTTCCTCTCGAGCTCCGCCGCCGCCGCCGTCGAACCCCTCGTCTTCACCGACTCAGGCCGCTGCATCAACCCGACTCTGACCAGAGATCGACGGTGAACCTCCGCAGCTCGTCCGCATCCGTGAGTTCCTCTCCTTCCCTTTCTTAGATCTGCATTGGGACTTTGTCGAGTTCGTCGGCGTTCATCACCGCCCGACGCAAACCCTCACTAGTTCTTACCTCCAATGCCCTGTTTAGATCATAAAAACTACATAGAATTGTTGAGGTACTTGTTTGTGTTGATCTTGCATAGAAATATATCTCATTTCCCTTGTTTGGAAACCCTCTTCGAGTGCATGAACTTCTCTGTCCTGTTTTTAGGTCTAAATGTTTTTCCTTTCAGAGCAATATTTTGATCCAGAGTAATAACTATCATCTGTGAAACTTGTTTTTATCACCCGGAAAACTTCTTTCTGGTAAATGCCCTTAAACACAACTGTCGAGGTGTCCGGTTTAAATAAATGACACAGAACCTTAGTTGCTCCTTATGACCTGAAGAATTTTGAACTGCGCTTGATACTGGTAGCGGCTTAAATATTGTTGCACAGTCATCCTTATATCATTAGGCCCCTCCTTAAGCCGCCACCTTGAATAATTAGGATTTTCCTCCCTGGTTAAAATTGAACCGGGTCTTCTTATTTTATCATAGGCCAACTGTTGTCATGGCTCCTAAGGCAGCCAAAGGCCCCTGTAACCTGCAATAGGGTCCCATCCACAGTTACCAAGAGTAAACTGGCTGAGTTTGTGAAATCTGGCCACCTGCCAAAAAAGGAGGTCATGTCTTATCGTGTCCCTGACCCATCTAAAGAGAAGCCTCATCCCAAAGAAGGGGAGGTGATAGTTTTTACGGATCACATGAGCCGGGGATTTGCTCCTCCCGGTTCAAAATTCTTCAGGGAGGTTTTGAATTTCTTTGACCTTAGACCTCAAGACATCGGACCCAACTCCGTGTCAAATATTTGCAATTTCCAAGTCTTCTGCGAGGTGTACCTGGGAAAAGAGCCAAGTGTGCTATTGTTCAGGGAACTTTTCTACATGAAGCGGCAAAATGAACGTGCCAACGGGCCGAGTCTTGAGCTTGGCGGCATCTCAATCCAGCGACGGAGAGATTGCCTTTTTCCTTATGCTGAGCTGCCGAGTCACCCAAAATCTTGGAACCAAACGTGGTTCTACTGTCAGGACACTTCTCCGGTTGATGAGAAGCCTCTGCCCGGCTTTCGCGCCCTGCGCCTTGAATCCAACCATCCGTTACCAGACAAACTGACGGCCGTTGAACGTCTGCCTATCAACCCTACCATCAAGAAGATCAAAGCTCTCTTGGGAAATGGCTTAAACGGCGTCGATCTGGTCCGAGTCTGGGTCACCTGGCGAGTACTTCCATTAAGCCGCTGTTCTGGCTTAATGTGTACTTATACTGGCGAAAAAGATGACTCATTACGCCATAGTCCTGACGACTTACCAGATGATGTGGTGGAGGCTACGACCCAGTCATTGCCGAAGGAGGGCACTGCGACGAGTAACACCTTCGGCTTACTTCCCTTTTGCAAGAAGAACCCGACCCCTGCAGTAAGTTATCAATCTTAACAAATACTCTTTGCTATGTTTTACCTTCTTTGGTACTCATAATTCCTTATCTTTCCCCACAGGCCGATGATAACTTCTGGAAGGTCAAATATGACCATGAAGCTGCAAAACAAGCCAGGGCAACCAAGAAAGCCGAAAGGAAAGCCGCCAAGACGGGAACCTCAAAGAAAAAGAGACCCAGCGCCTCCGACTTACTCAGATTGGAAGATAGTTCTTCCGATGATGAAGAGGTAATCTTTAAATTTTATTAATTCCCTTGTTATTACCTGTCTGGCATTCTATCCCTTCAGGAGGATACGGGGAACAGTCAAGTAGCCAATGAAGAGGTAACTATAATCTCCTCCGACTCAGAGCCTTTGCCAAAGCAAAAGATCCGAAGGGTGACCCGGAAAGTAAGATTTTCACATGCTCTTGCTTATCAAGATCCTCAATTTCTTTTGAAGCAAGAACAACTTGAGAATCGGAGGTAGACGCGGAACAACAAGGATGTGGAACTCTCCTCCGGCTTACCTGACGTAACCAGGAAGCGTCGGACTGAGGTTATCTCCGATTTACGTTCCGTTTTACCTTTAGCGGGCTTAATTCGACATCCTCTTAATTCGTCTGACTCTGATTATCAGGATACCTCTCCTTCTTCCGGTGAATCCATGCAGTCAAACATGCCAGCTTTCAAAACTGCTCCCGGGTAATGTAACCTTATGTACCTTGAATTTTTCTTTACCCATGCTTGCGTATTCATCCTTCTGCCTTTGTTAACAGCATGCAAGTAAAACCCAGCAAGAGGGCGAAGAAGAATAAGCCGTCCCAAGACCCGATTATAACTGAACCGGTGATTAATGCATCTACTCCAGACAGCTCTGCCCATCAGCCGCCGCCTGCGGCTTCTGATATTCCAGTGCCAACTTCTGATCCGCCTGCTGAAGATACTCTCAACACAAATGACCCGGAAACTCCTAGCCCGGTCAAGACAAATGAACCGGAAGTGGAGATTGTGAGGTCTCAGTTTGTTGAACCAGGGCGGCCTACTATCCTTGCCAAGTGTTCCGCCAAGGAAGAACTTGCCGAACGCCAGAAAGCCAAACAGGACATTACTGATTATACTCACTTAAGCATTGGTGATATAGTCTCGGGCTATCTGAATCAAGTGCATAATAGCCGTGACCTGGAAATTGACATGGTAAAACAAATACAGCACAAATCTGAGGTATAACTTATACTTTTACCTGATTATTACATACTGTACCAGCCCCCAAGTCTATTGCTTATGAATAAATATGCTGTAGACTTAGAAATCTGCTTTATTTATTAATTGAACCGACTCAAAGAGAATATATTTAACCCGGTTATAACATGATAGTTGTAAATTTTGCAATATACATTAGTCCCCAAGTGTCAAGTATCTTTACTTGTAAAGTGCTTGAGACTTAATATGTATGACCCGGGAGGATAAGGTTTAAAATTCTTCAACATACATTAGCCCCCAAGTGCCAAGTATCTTTACTTGTAAAGTGCTTGGGACTTGAATGTTACCTTACTATAATCCTTACCGTAACCTGGTGTCAATGCAGGCTGCCATAAGTCAGTTTGAATCGGAGGTCGCTGTCCTGAAGAGCCGTCTGGGAACTCAAGAACTTGAGACGCAGAAGGCTAACTCCAAATTTGAATTCAGCGTCTCTGAAAATGAGAAGCTGAAGAAGAATTTTGAGTCGGAGAAGAAAACTTGGGCTGATGAGAAGGCTTCCCTGGTGACTCGGGCCGAAACAGCAGAAGCATCCCTTGCAGAAGGAACAACCGAGCTGTCCGACTTAAAACAGCAGATATCTCAAATGGTCTCAGCCATCTTCGGTAAGTTATCGTGCAAAACTTCCAACCTTGTAACCTTTCAATGACTATGGTAATAATTACTTCCGGCTGACTGTTATACTTGTGCACATACAGGCCCCAGGAGTATCAACCTAAAGCAAAACATGCTGATCAAGCTTAAAGCAGTTTACACCTTAGTGGAACAGCTATACTCCGGGTCACAACGTGCCTTGGCCGTTGTAGCTTTATCAACTCCACATCCCCGCCTTCTGCAAGATGTATTGAAGAGCCTCGCTTTTCTTCCTCAGTGGATCCAAGACTTAAGGCGTACGTCCTCAAGAGTCGGAGCCGTAGCCGCATTGAGCCGGGCTAAAGCATGGCTCCCAGAACTAGACCCGGCCAACCTTGCCCTTGGATACCCAAGTCTGAAGGAGGACGACACTGCTTTTGACGACCATGACTTCGCCGCCTGTGTCAAAGCCATACGTCCCGTGGCGACCCTTATTGGAAACGACACTGATCTTAGCAAGTATGCACTGGCTTATGACAGTGAAAACCGGAGAATTCCAAATGCTCCATATGATCAAATCAGCCTGACCCCTCCAATTCGTAAGCATACTTTTGCCCCTGAAGTGGACCTAGCCGGTTTAATAGATGATGAAGCTGAGTTTGAAGCTTTGAGCGGCATTGACTGGGCCTTGTCAACTTTCCATGACAAAACAGCCGACGGAGAAGCGGAGAAGGATAATCCGGAGACTTCAAGCCCACCGAAGGAGTGAATCTCCAGGTGTCTTGCAAAAAACAATGCTTCAGTTACTCAGACTCAGGGAGTCTTGTAATAGGATAAGAAAAACCTCTCAATGTTTTTCATGCCTTCGTGCATGTTTTATGGCGCTTAATACTTTCATAAGCTGCCGTTTATATATTTCCAGCTTATGTTGATCGTTTGTCTCCCTGATGGTAAATTTGCTTGTCTTATCCTGCACATGAAACAAACAAAAGCTCCCTTGGCGGTTTATCACACCGGGGGTTACATAAAGTATTTGTAACCCGGAAACGAACCAAAGGCACCTTACATAGGTCGATTTATGACATTACTTTACTTAGCATAATAGCATACCTGCAATCTTTTGATAACTTTTCCTGCTAACTTAGTGCTCACCTGGTACTCAACAACCTGGTGTAACCAATATTAAACCGGAAAAACAAAAAACATCTCATAATGTTTTCCCAAGGTCTCAGGATAGTCAAAATAATTTATAGGCTTCTGATTCGAATACGATCAGTAAACCGTTCCAAAGGGGTTAAGCTAAGATTCGGATACGATCATATAGCCCCCAGTGGCTTGGCGATGCCGATCAAGTGGGTATCGACAGCTATGTTCTGTTTGGTTCGAATACGACCTATGTTTGAACAGGAAGCCCCCAAGTGACCATGAGATTTGTTTAATGACGCTGATTCGTACACGATCCACGTCAGACCCAAAGGGGTTAAGCTATGATTCAAATATGATCAAGAATCCCCCAAGTGGGTTTGGCAGTATGCCGATCAAGCGGGTATCGACAGCTATGTTCTCTTTGGTTCGAATACGACCCATGTTTGAACAGGAAGCCCCCAAGTGATCATGGCTAGATTCAATATGATCATAAGCCAGTCCAAAGGGAAAGCCGGATTCAGATATGATCCGCTCCCCGTTGGTAATGTCCACCACCTGATAAAGAAGACATAAACTTTTGAGGTAAAAAAGGACCAAGATCCTGCTTTATTATTTTATATACCGTTAAAATATATACATCTTGAGAGCCGGTGGCTTAAGTATAGTAAAACTGAAGATGTGTTATATCCCACAGCCGGTGATTCTCCTCCTCCAGCTTACGTGAGTCTTAGTGCTCTCGAGTATCAACGAGATAACATGACCTGTTGTTCAGATTCTGGCTGACCACAAAGGGTCCTTCCCAAGGAGGGGATAACCTGTGTATATCAGACTGATCCTGGATGAGCTGGAACACTAAGTCGCCTTCCTGAGGTTCTGCTTCTAACCCGGCGGCTGTGATAGAGATGAAGGTCTTGCTGGTCAATCGCTGAGTGGGCTATTACCAAGTCTCGCTCCCCATCCGACAAGTCAAGTGCCTTCTATAGAGCTTTTTTATTATCAGCCTCAATGTAAGCCGCCACACGGGGCGCATCGTGCCGGATATCATTTGGCAGAACTGCCTCTGCTCCATAAACCATAAATAAAGGTGTATAACCCGTCGGATCGAGGCCACTTACCCTTACGTCTCTGATTGTTACTCTATGTATTAGTGTTGGCCACAAATTCTGGGTTGCCGTCCGTCTTACGCTTATTGCCGCTTAGACTCACCGGGTTGTGTTGTTGGCTCTTTCCATTGCCGTCTCATTTTCCCTTTCCTGTCCTTTCATCGTCAGACACGGAATCTTTGGTACTATCAGAATCGGCATATTTGACTAGAGCCGCCATTAGCATACTCATATCCTTGCAGCCACGTTTAAGGCGCCCCAGTTTCTGCCTCAGTGGCTCGAAGCTGCAATTCTTCTCCAATAGAAGGACCGCAGAACCGGCATCCATCTTATCAGATGAATGAACTATCTCCTTGACCCGGCGTACCAAATGGGTGGTAGATTCACCCTCCCCCTACTTACAATTCGTCAAGTCCACGATTGACATAGATTGCTTACAAGTTTCCTTGAAGTTCTGGATGAAACGGGCTTTTAACTCCTCCCACGAACCAATGGAATTGGGTGGTAAACTCTTTAACCAAGACCGGGCCATTCCATCTAACATCATGGTGAAGTATTTGGCCATTGCCGCGTCACTGACTTCCAACAGCTCCATGGCCATCTCATAACTCTCAATCCATGATCCAGGCTGTAAGTCGGCCGTGTAATTTGGCACCTTTCGAGGTCCCTTGAAGTCCTTGGGCAGGCGTACATTGCGCAAAGCCGGTATCAAACAAGGAACACCTCCAGTTCTGGTGGCTACTCCCATCTCAGTAGAAGTCATTGGATACACTGGAATATCCTGATGTGCCGCCTGTTGAGCCGCCAGCTGAGCCGCCTGCTCGTTCTCCTGACATACTCGGTCCTGCGCCGAGTTATAGCCACCATGTTGGTCACGGCGTTGGGCGTAGCTTAACAAAGCTTCAGATTCCATGTGCCTATTGTAACTCGGACTCCGGTTCTGACGAGGCGGTGCTAACCAAGGCGAAGGAGTTGAATGAATCCTATCCCGGCTATAAGAATAGGTCTCTTGCTGAGCCAGGGCTGTCTGGACAAGTTCCCTGATTCTCCGGGTCTCAACTGCTGTTGGATCATCACCATCCGCTGGGAGAACCGCCAGACGTGCTGATGCTGCGATTAAGTTCTCCATGGGGTTGGACAAGTGACCCAGCGGCATCGGCACATAACATGGCGGTGCCATGCTCACATGAGGAGGTGGCATCTCTCGATGCTGAGCCGATCCTCCTGCTCCGGATGTCATAAACTGATTGGCATTCGGCGGGTTACTTGGGCCGGCTCCGGGTATAGCGAAAAGAACCCGAGGGTCGTAACTTGGAGGTAACCGGGATTGGGTCTTCTGGTGTAGCGGGATTGGGTCTTCTGGTGTAGCCGGCGGGCGCACACAGCCTCCTGCCCCGGCCGCTCCTATCCCGGATGTAACTGCAGTAGCGGCTGTAGAGTTTTGACCGGGTTGAGTCCCAGCCATGAAGACTCCTGCCCAATTCGGCGACTCACAGGGGTCCAGAATACTTAAGCCATCGGAACAGCCCCCGAGCACACCATCTTGAACTTGATACAGAGAATCTGTTGAACCGGCGGATGAATCACGGTCAGAGTGGACGGCCGTCTTACCACCATCTTCAGGACTTTCGGAAAGCTCTTCTCCATGGACACATCCCACAAAGACATGCTTCATGCCGGGTTGAGCCCGGGCGGTTTTCGCACGCTGAGCCGTCTCGACGAGGTCGGTGCAGTTATCCGGCTCAGGCCCCGGCTCGCCAATCCGGCCGATGAAGACGTGGATCCCTCCGAAGGGGACCCGGTACCCATACTCAATTGAGTCGGCGTCGGGGCCCCAGCCTTCGTCGTCGATGTAGATCTTGTCGCGATGACTCTTGGTCATCCCGACCACTGCGTATCCCTTGAGCCCTTCGAAGCTGCCCTTCAAGAACTCAAATCCACCGTGCGCTGGTCCCACTGTGGGCGCCAACTGTCGTGGAATTGTCACGTCAGATGTCCTCGTGAAAGGACTTAGTTGTGGAGCCATCGCAACTAGGAAGCTTGAAGGGGTTAATCGGGACAAAGGACACGAGAGGGTTTATACTAGTTCGGCCCCTTACGGTGAAGGTAAGGCCTACGTCTAGTTGGGTTGGTATTGATGTTTCAATGACCAAGGAGCGAGATACGCTATGCCCGGTTCTCGATGAGTTGTTTCCTACCCTAAGCCGCCAACAGGTCATCCCCTTATATACACGGGTTGACGCCCTGTGGCCTACAGAGTCCCGGCCAGCTTATAACAGTGTCCGGCTCGGTGACTAGTTAAAACTACCTTATGATACAAGTCATGCCATTATGGCGGTTTACTACAACGGGCCTTAAGTCGCCTGTGGGCCTTAAGCCCTCTATGAACCGCCATCTTCATGCTTTGGTCTTGGGCCTTCTCTCTAGTAAGTCTTCTTTGCGTAACCCGGCCCCTCCTGGGCGGTTTACTGAAATAGTTATATCCCCAACATCTATGAATCTATCTGTCATGACATGTTTTAAACCATCCCAAGTAGTAGGTATATAATCAGGGTTTAACCGACAGTATTCACTCCACCAAACTGAAGCATAACCAATGAATGAACCAACCGCGACCTTAACTTTTTTACAATCAGCAAAATTATTGGAAGCAAATATATTATTTATGTCGAACTCCCACAGAATATATAAAGCTGTTCTAAAACGGCCATTAAATGGTGGTATTGAAACATTAACCTGATCATGTGTGTTTGGATATTTGTTTACCTCTCGTGATGGTTGTAGTATTTGCTTAGGTGGTGGCACGTCTCCCACAATCGTTAACGCCCAAGAACTAACAACTCCAAAACCTACCATAATCGGCAGAAAACAAGAAACAAAATTGGAAAAGAATGTTCCTATGAACTACTAGGATGTGGTGGTAAAACGCTCACAGTATAGCAAATACCAATGTCTTACAAGTTCTTACCATGCAGTAGGTGGTGACCGGAAACCAACGGTGTCAAATAACTCCAAAGATTGAGAAAATGATTGCGAGGTGAACGTAAAAATGCACAGTGTAGAAATATGTGGAGCTAGGTTGGCTATATATGGTAGCAAAAGATTAGCAATAATCAATTCAGAGATGCAATGTTGAATAAACACTCAACAACGGTACTGTGCTGGTTCTAGGCTAGACCGGACTAGAGAAGCGAGCCTAGAACACTAATGAGGTCAAGGCGTAGCACAACTAGCATTAATAAAGTATATGGAGTAGCTCTAGACAGCAAGATAAAAGTGAATATCGCAATAGCAATAAAGATAATGATGTGAAACAACTGCCAAGCAGGATATACCAAGAACTTCCTCTCCAACTTTCCTCTGGAATAGTTTGAGCCAATTTGTGATATTTTTTCTAAAAATGGCACTAACTCATGCTTTCAAACGCAAAAAGAATCACTCAATTCCGAGTTGATATGAGGAGTCAAAAAATTCTAAAACTGGCCTGAAAAACTGGAACAAGCTGTGTTCACGAACTTCGGAGGACAAAAAGGCCTATTTAGAAGCCGATTTTGAGGTGTCAAATATTGAACTAGCTTCTGCAACTATTTATATGCGTCTCATCTCTAGCTTTAATTCAAATCATGAAGCCAAAGTGGACTTCGTATGAGGAAGATACGCTTGTTTTACTAAACAATGTGCAAAACAGATTCGAATCTGAATTCAGGTACAAGATTGAGTCTAGATAGATCTGAATTTCATGTTTTTTTCTTCTCTATTCTTTTTGTCTCACTTTTTTCTATTTTTCTTTCTCTCCTTTTTTTCTCTAATTTTTTTCCTGTCTTTTTTCTCTCTTTCTAAATCAAACTAGACAAGATGTAGATTGGATCAAGCAAAGATGCGAACGACCTCAACTATGATCATGACAATGAACGATGGGTAGCACGTGGTGGAAATGGATGGATGTGGTGGTGGATAGCAGAAGGGATAACAATGCAGCGGTGGTGTGACTAATGTGAACAGAACTCGAAACTCTAAACGAACTAGGCACTAAGACCAACAACTCGACACGACGATGCAACCGACAATTCAATAATGCAAAGAATAAAAAGAAAATTGCAAAGGCGCAGACTGGCTTGGACAAAGGATGAATAGATCTAACTTTTTTGTGGTGTTTTCTTTGAAAATAGGTAAGTAAATAAATCTAATCTAGGGAAAACTGGAAATTCTCCCCGAGCAACCTGAAAACTGATACCACTTGATAGAGGCAAGGGTCCTGATCTTTCGATGAGATGATAACTATCGATTTGGTGGAGCCGACTTTGACGATCTGACTACAAACACGCATGATGTTGCGCCTTAGCAATCGCTAAACCACTCTCTTGAGGTTACTGACGATGCTGGAAGCATGATCAGCCTAACCACGAAGGTCTATTCCTGCATGCAATCGAAGAACAAGCAAGAATATGATAAAAGAAATCTAAATATTGCGAATATAGATGAAGTATTGATAAAGATGGGGATCCGAAAGCGGTCTTGTTTTGGTCGTTGGACACAAACAAAGTACACGAAGTTGGGTTGGCTAACTTTTAACTAAATAAATCCCAAAGAAAAAGCTACTAAATGGATCTACTTATATAGGAGCAAGGTGTGGCAGTCAAGGAGGTGGGAGACGTCCCAAGGCAGCCTAAAACTAACCCTAGGTCGTACAAGGCTCATGGGCCCAAGTGGAGGTGATGATGCAACACCTTTGGACTTGTAGTTTGACTCGGATTCTGCTGCGGTGTCAGATTGTTTCATCGATAACTCAACGCTCCAGACGAATTTGAAGGTGAATCCAATTGGGTTGCAAAGAGCATGAAATCTACTTTCCAACAAAGAAAGAATCACCCAATTAGTAGTCCGTATGAAAGAGTTCTTGGTGTTTTGAGTCAGGTATATCTGTGCAGTCCGAATCTAAATCAAGAACATGAGAGACTTGGCCTCTATCTTCTCTTGGCCAAAGTGACGTGAGATGACTTTTTGAACAGCACCTAAACTTCTCGTTTGCCCTTATCTTTATATGTGGATTGTACAAATGTCCAATACACCTGAATTAGACATGACACAAAAGTTTGTGAAGTATTTTTGTCCTGGATGACATAAGTAAATTATTGCATAGTTTGCATTAGAAATCACCTCACAAATATACATGTATGCAATATTTTTGGTCATACCCAAGGTAGTCATGTGCTCATCAGCCACCAACTCCAGAAGAGCGAGGGAAATGACGAACATGCTTCAGCAACGCCTCCAAGGAGTGGAATGCAACCACAGGTGCCACCGCCACCGGCCCGGCAAAAACCGTGCAAGATTTTCATCCGCGCACCGCACTTCACCACACCTCCAGGGAATGGCGGTACCGTCCAAGTAGCCTCACACCACCGCCACTGCAGCACATAGTCGACGTAGTCGTAAAGCCGAGGGTCGGCGACCGTCCGGACACACGGTAAGGGGAAAACACGGCCACACCACCAACACCCAGCCTGGACAAAGAATCATAGCCACCCCACTCCAAGGGACGGCCTTGCGACAGCCAGATCTTCACCGCGCCGAGAAGCAGCGCACTGGCCGCCAGCACCCACCACTGCAGTGCGTCGAGGCCGATCAGTGGGCTCTGCTGCCCCGCTTCGTCGCTTGCCTGCGCGCCTCACCGTATCATGGCGCGCTGGCCACCAAGCTCGCTATCAAGTCGAGGAGAAGGAGAAGCCCTCCGCGACCCCTGCTCCAGGAACGGGAGATGGAGATCCCTCCACCACCGGCACCGCCCGGGCTTCGCCCGACGGTGGGGAGGGAGAGGGAAGGGGGTTGAGGACCGGTGTTTAGAGTAGGAGCACCCGGGTCGCCCGCAGGGGGGGGGGGGGGGGGGCACGGGGCCGGGTCGATCGTGGCAGCCGAGCTCACAATACACAGACAACTCTAATAAAGGGTTGCTTCTCTTTTGGTAGAATTATCGTTGGCGACTCTCTGTTTACAATAATAGCACTTACACAGATGGTTTTCAGGGGATACTATTGGCGAAATATCACAAACGGCTTTTGACGAGAACTGTCACTAGTAGAAAACAGGGCACTAGTCCCAGTTCCAGAGGGCCTTTAGTCCCGGTTATAGAACCGGGACAAAATGGTCGGGACTAATGCCCAAAACCTTTAGTCCTGGTTGGCTTATGAACCGGGACTAAAGGGGCTCCACGTGGCCGCTGTGGGGCGCCCACGAAGGAGGACCTTTAGTCCCGGTTGGTAACACCGACCGGGACTAAAAAGCAGCCATGTGTCAGCAGCTCGCTGGCGCTGTTTGTTTTGAAAGGGGTGGTTAATTAGGGGGTTTTGAGGGTTTAGGGGTTTCATATTGTGTTAGCTAGCTACTACATATAGAGAGAAGTGACATCCCTTTCTTCGTGCTTGGTTGACGGTAGCTACTACATATAGAGAGAACTCGACACTAGCTAGTAAGCAAATGAAGGAACCATTAATTACACAACATCGTCCTAAACATATATAGAGAGAAGTGACCTCTCTTTCTCTGTGCTTGGTCGAACAACAAGTTTTTGTATATCTAGCTGACGCTACTACATATATACAATATAACATCTCTTACAATCGCTAACATCATCTACCTAAGATCCATTTGCAATTCTACATGGTATTCTCCTTTGTCATGTATGACATGGTCAAGAAAGAATCCCGCCAATTCCTCTTGAATTGCTCGTATGAGATCATGTGGTAGGAGTTCTTCCCGCATCTAATTTAAAGAAGGGGGTCAATACATATATATGAATGAAACTCAACACAATTGATGGTAATAAAATAGAATTGTGAATATTGTTTACGTACTTTAAATTGTTGGTCAGAGGAGCCCCGCTCAGAGGTCGAGTGGCGCATAAACTCGCAAACGTAGTATCCATATACATTATTCCCGCTTTCCTGCCGCAAGCACTTTACGAGAATATATTTCAATCAAACTGATAATCAAGCATGATAATGGTATTGATGAAACTAGAATTAATGAGAGATGCGCGGAACTAGCTAGTACTACTTACTTTGGGTTATGTAAATCGCAGCTCCTTCTGCATACCCCGAACTTGAAAATTTTCCAAACCCTGCCCGACAAAGAAAATGATTACTTGATATCATAAAATGAACGAAAGTTGCCGATATGGTGCGATAATGATTGAACTTACTTCTGGAGCATTGCAGTCATGTCCGCATAAGCCTTGGGATCTTTACGTCTCGAGTCTAATACAGTTACTACTCCACCGTCAAACTTAATGGATAGCAAAATAAAGTGGAACCTGCAAACGCATAACTCATCAATTACATTACTTAATTAACCTCGAGTAAGCAAAACCAAATATACACAAGACAGTAACACTCACTTGAAGTTGTAAGGAAAGAGTATTTCCCTTTTGTTTTGATGTCGAAGGAACGCTTTTAACAAGTTATCCTCTGTTTCTTTGGCTCTGTTTTCTACCGTCCATTCATTTAAGGTATTTGGGCTAATGAACCCAATGTCATAGATTTTTCCTATTTTGCATTCGAAGATCTTCAATATGCATAATATAGTGAGGATAATTATATACATGCAATGAATGAGCTGAGACAGGGACTTAATTACAGAAGTAATACTTAGAGACAATAGCAAGTCATGAGTTGTTTGTCGAGGGCATCTTGATTGAATAACTGAAATAATTCCACAAATTCAACAGGCATCCACCTCAACTCCAATGAAGTCGTGCTCATCTTTAATCCCTAGCAATATACTGTCGGTCCCATCCTTGCTGCCGGTTTCCAAGTACCAGTTATGCAATCTTTACATCATGGTTGGTTGATGCAGGAGCTGATCAGGTTTGATGAGAGGCTTCCCGTGCTCGCATCTAAAGATCTCTACTACCTCAGCCGTTTCAAACTGTACATCATCACCCACATAATCACCAAGAGTGGTACCCGGCAGTAGCCCCGGATTAGCGATAACGCTAGACACCTTGAGCGGGGGGCACGATTGCTTCTCCTGTTCGCCGAGCTAGGGAATTGTTTTCCCACTTCTTCGTCTTGTAGAACTGGTAGTACTTCCCAACCGCTGCGCTTCATCATATGTCCTTCCAATACAACGGTCATAGTTGGATTGCAGCGGAGGCGGTGATGGTCGCTTAAGGGATCCAGAGTGCGCTTCACTTTCACCGGATCTACTGTTTCCTTCGAAGGTGAACATTTCTTCCGTTCAAAATGGGCATGCACTTCGGCTTCCATGATGTCTGCGTTTTCCTCGTCAGTCCTCTCATATGGTAACTTTGGAGGAGACTTGAGGCTTGGACCATATTTGAACTTCTTCCCGCATGTTGTACTGCTAGCTGTCAGAGCAGCAGTGGCTCTCTTTCGCCGTTGCTGAGGCAGCGGAGCCTGCTGACGCGCCAGAGGAGGCGGAGGCAGAGGTGGAGTGCGCTGCCGCACCGGAGGAGGCGGAGGAGGAGGAGGCGGAGTTCGCTGACGCGTCGGGGACAGCTGAGGACTCTGTCGAGAAGGTACATCTGGTTGAGTCTGCTGAGGCGGCGTCCAGTTTGGAAGCTTGATGTTCTTCTATCTCCATAGGCAGGTACTCCTTAAGGCATTTTCCAGTAGAATATCACCTTCACCTGTAGGGTAGTCAAGCTCTAGCCCCTCAAATCCCTCCATTATTTCATCCACCGTGACAATAGCATAGCCATGTGGAATCAACGGGAATGGAAAGTTCCCTCAGCTCGAGGAGGTATGACAGAGCCGAGCGCCACCTTCAAGTAAAGGTTATGGCATTTCGCCATTAGCACACAATGTTCAGCCTCCGTGATACTATCCACGAGGCAGCGAGGAGCAGTGATATCAGACTAAACGAGCTCCGTGGAAGCCACACTGCTTCTTCGCTGAGATGGTGGGGTAGCTTCGGGGGCAGTGTCAAAGGAAGGATCTTCGTGCCGCTAAGATGGTTAGCTGGTAGCATGCTGGCTCTCAAGTTCCTCTAGTTTCGCTAATCTTGCACTGAGCTTCTGCATTTCGCTTGCTTCATCTTTCTTCTTTCTCTCTTGGCTTCTATAACCACCATTGTCGGGAAACCCATGCACCCACGGAACGGAGCCTAATGTGCCTCATGTTCATCCAGGCTATTCAAGATTCCCGAGGGCCTCTATCAGCTCGTCCTTCTCTCTGTCGGGAATGAATGTCCCTTCCTGCGCTGCCTTGATTGCTTTCTCAAGCTTCCTGATGGGTATTGCAAGTTGATCATTCGTCCAAACACACTTCCCTGATTCTGGGTCCAAAGTTCCCCCAACCCCAAAGAACCAAGTTCTTGCCCAATCTGGCCAGTGCAATGTCGCTGGCTGGACCCCTTTAGCAAGCAGGTCTTGCTCAGCTTTGTCCCATAACGTTCGGGCTTTGCTGTAGCCACCTGACCCCATGGTATGGTGATACTTCTTCTTTGCAGCATTTTGCTTGTTTGTCAGTGACCTTTGCATACCCTTCTCCGATTTCTTGTAGGCCACAAATACGGGACAGTGATTTCTTATCTTCTCATATCGACCGATGAATTTTGGCTCTCGTCTTTCTTAACAAATTTTTTGTTCAACTCTTTCTTCTAGTTGTTGAATAGTGTAGTCATCTTTTTAAGAGCAAACGCCTTGACCATTTGCTCTATAACTGGGTTATCTGGATCCTCCTCTGGTGGTAGGCTGAAATTTGTCATCAGTGAGGTCTAAAGATCATCTTTCAGTCTATCTTGGACATAAGAAACATCAGGGGTCCTTCTTCTTATTCTATTCTTAGTCGTGTCTGGAACCGGGACCAAAGGGGTATGACGAACCAGGACCAATGGCCCCCGAGGCCCGGCCGACACCCCGGCCTCACGAACCGAGACTGATGCACCCATTGGTCTTGGTTCGTAGGAGAATCGAGATTAATGCCCTTTTCTGGCCTGGACCAAAGCCCTGTTTTCTACTAATGTGTGTTAAATTACCTATTTGGAGAAGCGACCAATATACCAATTTTCTTAGAGCATCTAC
Organism: Triticum aestivum; assembly: GCF_018294505.1. Lineage (NCBI taxonomy): Eukaryota > Viridiplantae > Streptophyta > Magnoliopsida > Poales > Poaceae > Triticum > Triticum aestivum. Next base: position 639,402,057 of record NC_057804.1, on the reverse strand, counting down.
GACCGCACCTCTCAAACCTGCCTCATACGTCCAGGCGGGCCGCCCGGTCACTGTCCCGTCACGATTTTTTAACCCAGACGGGCCCCACAAACGGCCCTCAAACGCCCGGGCTGACCGGTACCTCCCATATCCAGCCCAAATATATGGCGGATATGGGGGCACCCGGGCACGCCAGCCACGTCGGCTTGACGGCGTGGCCCCACACAGACTTGCCGGGAAACCCGACATTCCGACGGGTGCCTTGACCGTCGCCGCGGTGTGAATGCCACATGGCGCCACTCCGGCTCCCCGCCCGAGGCCGTAGCCGGCTATTTAAGCCGGCCGACGCCCTCAGCCCTAGCACATCTGCCTCTTCCCTCCCTCCGCCACCACTCGAGCCCGTTAGCCATGCCCCACGCCGCCGCTACTACACAATCCAGCACCGTCTCTTCCACCTTGAGCAGGTCCGGGTCCGTGGGGAAGCGGGGCTACCTCTAGAATCGGAGGAGGATTTCAAGGAGGTGGAGGAGGAGGAGCGGTGGAGGAGGAAGAAGAGGAGGAGCAGGAGCCGACAAACGAGGAAGAGGAGGAGGAGGAGCAGGAGCCGACGGAGGAGGCGCCATCGCTGGATGTGGGGATGGAGGAGGCGCCGACGATGGAGGAGGACGTGGGCGCGTGGCTGGACCAGCACACCATCCTGAACTCCATCCGCGCGGAGTCGGTTGCGGAGGCCAGGCGTCGCCATCGGCAATAGATGGAGGCGGCGCATGCAGCCCAGGCTCCGGCGCTGGTGGCCCAAGCTCCGTCGTGGGCGGCTCCGGCTCCGGCGCAGGCGACTCAGGCCATCTCCGTCAACGACGAAATTTGAGTAGTATAGAACGTAGTACGTAGCTATATATATGCAAGCTTTTATATGGAATTAGGGGATGAATATGAGAGAGCTGTATGTGAAGAAGGAAATATGGCGGGTGCCCAGTCAGTGCCCACGGACGCGCCCGGGCGCATCCGCGGGCGTTTGAAAGGCCGGATTTGCTAAATCCGGCTGTAGATGCGCTTGGGTATGATCTGGGAGATGAAATTCTTTTGTGGCGTTTTGGGATCAATTTTTTGGACATACAAAACGTGTTGAACGATTTTAAGAAGAATCCAACAACATACACCGATGTTATATATACAACTCCAAAAATTGCAGCTTTAATTTTGACACAAACTTCAAGAAAAAAAGGTACAAAACAGTTGTAAATAGTGCCAAATACTATTCACTCAAAGGTAACTGCAGACTGAATTTTGAGCTGAAATTTTGGAGTTGTCGATCTAACCCAGAAGTATATTGCAATTTCTAAATGTGAACTTTCTTGGTTGATTCAATTTTTTAATTTTTGTAAAGGAGGTTAAAAATCTTGGCCTGCATCAATCGATGCACATGATCACCTTTATTTATTATTCAACAAAGGTTTGACAAGAACATACATTAAACCAACTGAGCTATCACTCACATCTACAAACTGGATAATGTGGAGTGCCCTCACTCCGCACCATCTAAAACCATGATCACCGCCGATCCGCCCACATGACGTGTCAGGAACCTACACCTAGTGCAGCGAACCTAAAGAATACACCGCATGCATACGTTTTAGAAGTTGCCACCACCATCGAACTGCTGATCCAATGATCATATCTAAATGTCCACTCCGAAATGTTAGGGGTGTTTGTACTTAAAGAAAACATCCTTGTTTGGGAAATTTCCGGGTAACACCGGATGGACATAAACAACAAAACAGCTGCATAATTTAATTCCCTACAAGCTGCATACGACGCAAGTCAACATGTAGTAAACAAACATGAAACTTTGGAATGCCAGCAACACTAAACTGCAGCCTGACAGATCACTTTAGCCATGTTTCTATATGCACCACGAGGCTCAATTAATTGAGCATCTTGATTTGAAACGGGTATAGTATCGTCTCTCTCCTTGACCTGTGGTAACATGCAAGCTGGTCAAGCAAAGATAATGCAGGTCTACCAGCCGATTGTGTGTCGATCGGTACAATGACAGTGTATCCTTTGGTTTCATTCGCTTTCATTCACCGCTGGCGAGTGTCCGGGCTTGCATCGCCAGTTCACCAGAGACACAACTGGTGATCGCCTCACGTCATCAGCGTATATGCTGCTCGTCCGTAGTGACATAGAGTGCGTACGTCCCTAGTGATGGAATATGCTCCCTGATCTCGAGGATATATTCCACTCTGACGAGATTTGTCAGGCTAAGAGAAGGTTGACCTCGAGGTCTTTGTCGCCAGTAGTTGTCTTGTGTACGTATCTGACGTAGAGCCTGACGTTATTAAAAATTGGAGGGGATTTTTCTTTTTCTGAAGTTGAATTCCTAAAAATCATGAGAAATCCTAACGCAACCTAAGAATCCTTACCTTGTTTTATTTGACGATCCGCCTATTTACGCAGTAGCGCGAGTGAAGAAACTAAAGAATCGACGCCGCCATAGGCAACAAAGGCCCATTATATTGTGGAAACAAAAGTCGCATCGATTTGAAGCCACCAACTCCTCCTCAACAATGTAACATGAGTTTTTTTTTTGAAAGATCCGGGTTAGCCGGTTTCATTGATTTAGGAGAAAGCAGTCGGGAACAAGGTGATCAAACAATCAGTGGGATGGTACATAGAGAAAGAATAAAGGAAAAGTGATAGGGTTCTAGGCCACTATCTCATGTTTGGGTCCCCAAAAGGGGGCTCAAGGCAGACTGCTCCGGCTAGTCTCCACTGCTCTATGTTTGTGCGGATGGCACGGATGATATCTTTGCTCGATGGAGTCTTGGCTCTGAAGACGCAGTTGTTCCTCTCCTTCCAGATTTCCCATGGTACCATCAAGAGCATTGATCTGGCGCCGCACTTGTGAGCTTCAGGTGTCAGGTTGATCATCCTTTGACAGTGTGTGATCGATGATCTGCTTGGCGTCCACAGGAGGCTGAGCGCGAGACAACCCTGCCACGAGGCAACTCTTTGCCAGATTGCAGAAGAGAATGGGCAGTCCCACATCAGGTGTTTGTACGTTTTCAAATTTCTCATGCAAAGCGGGCAAAAGTAATCGTTCGGCCAACCTCTTCGCTGCAGTCGATCATTGACCCATAGTCTGTTGTGGTGCAGCAGCCAGGCAAATAGCTTCACATTGCCAGGGGCCCAGGCTTTCCAGATGTTTGATTTAAAACCAGTGGTTGTCGGGGACTGGTTGAATTGGAAGCGATATGTCGCGCGGGTAGTGTAAGAGTTGCCTCCTCCTGCCGTCCAGCGTATTTGGTCCGACATTTCTTCATCAATCACAATGCCCGAGTTCTGAATTCTTCTCCAAAGCTGCAAAAAGTCATTGGCGACCGTGTTGTAGGTCTCTAATCCATTGCTCATTGAGAAGGGTCGCTGCCACTGTTCTGTTTTTTCTTCTAGAATGCTTTAAGAGAGCTGGGTAGGAAGAGTAGAGGGCGGCCGGCCCAAGCCAGGAGCACTTCCAGAAGCTTGCGAACTGCCCATTGCCAATGGTGACCTGGGTGGCCTTAGCAAACAGAAGCTGGTCCCTGGGGGCGGTGTCGATCGGGAAGGCCATCCATGGCCGATGTGGTTCCTGCCAAGACTGCCAGAGTCATCGAAGGCGAAGGGCAGAGCCAAAACATTGGAGGTTTGGGATGCCCAGCCCTCTCTTGTCGATCAACGAGCATACTAAATCCCAGGCCACCTTGCATTTGCCTCCAGCTAGTGGTTCCTCTTGGGCCCAATGGAATCTACGCCATGTCTTGTCCATCTCTTTGAGGATCTTTTTGGGCACCCTGAGTACTGTGAGAGCGTAGGTAGGCAGTGCGGATAGGACGGCACGCACCAGCACTCTGCGACCTGCCAGGTTCATCAATTTTCCCTTCCATCCAGCAAGGCGGGCGTGGACACGGTCAATCAGGAACTGAAGCTGCACAAGACGCAGTTTTCTTGGGAATAGCGGCAGACCTAGACAGATTGTCGGAAATGCAGCAATCTGTCCTTTGAATTCCTGTAGCACATCTAGCAAGGACACATGTTCACGGTTTATAGGAATCACTGTTGATTTTTCTTGATTCAGTTTCAGTCCTGTGGCTTGACCAAACGAAATGAGCATCTCAAGCAAGTTGTCCACTTCTTCCTTGATTGGGTTTGCAAAAATGACAGCGTCGTCAGCATATAGGCTTGTCCTCAAATTCATTCTGCGTCCTGGAAGGGGAGCCAACAAGCCACGGTCGCTGAGAGTGCAACTATCCCTAGGTGGTTTTGGTAATGATTAACAACATATAGCTCAGTGAACTAATGCTATTTCAAGATCAATATTTCAGGAAAGTTCATTGATTGGCATGGCATGGATTAGGAATGTGGATCCCTCAAAATGCTAAGGACAAAGGATTGGCTCAACCTCTAAAGTTCAAGACTCTACATTTTACTTTTAGTGATCCAAGATCACATTGAGACCATAGGAAAGCCAATACTATTAAAAGGGGATGAGGTGTTGCTTAATGGCTTGCTTGCTCTCAAAGTGCTTAGTGATATGCTCCAAAGCCCTCAACCACTTTCTCATATCCAAATATGTCCCAAACCAGAAGTCAAACTCGGACCCACCAATTTGATATATCCGGCGCCACCGAGTTCAGTTGACATAGCCACTGCGAGAAACCCTAATCACTTCAGTCTAACCGATAGGGATCTCGGTCTCATCGAGATGGGATTGCAAACTCCCTGTTTCCCTTCATAACATTTTGGTCCCACCGAAATGAGCGATTGGTCCCACCGAGTTCGCAATGCAAACTCCCTGTTTCCTTTTTGTAATGTTTTGGTCCCACCGAGATGAGCGAATCGGTCCCACTAAGTTTGCCTGACCAACTCTTTGGTTAGCTTATTACCAAAGTCGGTCCCACCGAGTTTGTTTAATCGGTCAAACCGATATTACGTTATGCCCTAACCCTAATGATATCGGTCCCACCGAATTGACGTGTCGGTCCCACAAAAATGCCTAACAGTCACATTATGAACTAAATCGGTCCAACCAAGTTTTCTGATTCGGTCCCACCGAGTTTGGTAAATTGTGTGTAACGGTTAGATTTTGTGTGGAGGCTATATATATCCCTCCACCCTCTCCTCATTCGTGGGGAAAGCTATCAGAACGAGCCTACACTTCCAGCATTTATTTTCTGAGAGAGAACCACCTACTCATGTGTTGAGACTAGGATATTCCAATCCTACCATATAAATCTTGATCTCTAGCCTTCCCCAAGTTGCTTTCCACCCAAATCTTCTTTCCACCAAATCCAATCCTATGAGAGAGAGTTGAGTGTTGGGGAGACTATCATTTGAAGCACAAGAGCAAGGAGTTCATCATCAACACACCATCTATTACCTTTTGGAGACTGGTGTCTCCTAGATTGGTTAGGTGTCACTTGGGAGCCTCCGACAAGATTGTGGAGTTGAACCAAGGAGTTTGTAAGGGCAAGGAGATCGCCTACATCATGAAGATCTACCCTAGTGAGGCAAGTCCTTTGTGGGCGATGGCCATGGTGGGATAGACAAGGTTACTTCTTCGTGGACCCTTCGTGGGTGGATCCCTTCATGGACTCTTGCAGCCGTTACCCTTCATGGGTTGAAATCTTCATCATCGTGGATGTAAGATAGCACCACCTATCGGAACCACGCCAAAAACATCCATGTCCCCAATTGCGTTTGCACACTCCAATCCCATCCCTTTACTTTCTTGCAAGTTGCATGCTTTACTTTCCGCTGCTCATATACTCTTTGCATACTTGCTTGAACTATATCTTGATTGCTTGACTTGTGCTAAGTTGCTAAAATCTGCTAAGAACTAAAATTGGGAAAAGGCTAGATTTTTAGTTGGTCAAGTAGTCTAATCACCCCCCCTCTAGACATACTTTCAATCCTACAATTGGTATCAGTGCTTTGGTCTCCATTTGCTTTGATTTCCATAGCTTTTGGTGAACATAGCCTTGGTTTCACAACCTAGGAGAGTATGGCGTCTAGTGAGGGAAATTACCACGGTAGAGGTCCTTACTTTGATGGTACTAATTTTGCTAGTTGGAAGCATAAGATGAAAATGCATATTCTTGGACATAACCCCGCCGCTTGGGCTATTGTGTGTATTGGCTTGCAAGGTGAATTCTTCGATGGGAGAGAACCGAACCATGAAGCTACCGCAGAAGAGTTGAAGATGCTACAATGCAGCGCTCAAGCTTGTGATATCATCTTCAACGGATTGTGCCCCAAAGAATTCAACAAAATCAGCTGCCTTTAGAATGCAACAGAAATTTGGGATACTTTGATTGATATGCACGAAGGTACCGACTCCATCAAGGAATCCAAATTGGATGTGCTTCAAAGTCAACTTGACAAGTTCAAAATGAAGGACAGTGTAGGGGTCACTGAAATGTACTCTAGGCTTGCTGAGGGAGTCCTGGATTAGGGGGTGTCTGGATAGCCGAACTATCACCATTGGCCGGACTCCTGGACTATGAAGATACAAGATTGAAGACTTCGTCCCGTGTCCGGATGGGACTTTGCTTGGCATGGAGGGCAAGCTTGGCAATACGGATATGTAGATCTCCTACCATTGTAACCGACTCTGTGTAACCCTAACCTCTCCGGTGTCTATATAAACCGGAGGGTTTTAGTCCGTAGGACGAACAACAACCATACCATAGGCTAGCTTCTAGGGTTTAGCCTCTTTGATCTCGTGGTAGATCCACTCTTGTACTACCCATATCATCAATATCAATCAAGCAGGAATAGGGTTTTACCTCCATCGAGAGGGCCCGAACCTGGGTAAAAACATCGTGTCCCTTGTCTCCTGTTACCATCCGCCTAGACGCACAATTCGGGAACCCCTACGCGAGATCCGCCGGTTTTGACACCGACATTGGTGCTTTCATTGAGAGTTCCTCTGTGTCGTCACCTTTAGGCCCGATGGCTTCTTCGATCATCAACAACGACATGGTCCAGGGTGAGACTTTTCTCCCCGGACAGATCTTCGTATTCGGCGGCTTTGCATTGCGGGCCAATTCACATGGCCATCTGGAGCAGATCGAAAGCTACGCCCCTGGCCATCAAGTCAGATTTGGGAGTTTGAACTACACGGCTGACATCCGCGGAGACTCGATCTTCGACGGATTCGAGCCACAGCCAAGCGCGCCGCACTGTCTCGATGGGTATGATCTAGCTCTGCCGCTGAACAGTGCCCTGGAGGCCGCACCAGCGTCCGCTCCGACCCTTAGCTTGGAGCCGACTTCGCTGATCGAGGACGAGTGGCTGGACACCGCCTCGGGGGCTATGATCTCTATGGCGATTGAGCCGAACACCATCCCTGTCCTTTGCAAAGCCCGTAACTCTGAGGTGCCGGACTCCTCTCCGGACTCCGAACCTCCCGCACCCCTGCCAATCAAATCCGATTGGGCGCCGGTTATGGAGTTCACTACCACGGACATCTTTCAGCACTTGCCCTTTAGCGACATCCTAAATTCACTAAAGTCTCTCTCTTTATCAGGAGAGCCCTGGCCGGACTATGGTCAGGAAGGTTGGGATGCGGACGACGAAGAAATTCAACGCCCACCCACCACCCACTTGTCGCCACTGTCGATGATTTAACCGACATGCTCGACTTCGACTCCGAAGACATCGACGGTATGGACGACGATGCAGGAGACAACCAAGAACCAGCACCCACAGGGCACTGGAAGGCCACCTCGTCATACGACATATACATGGTGGACACCCCAAAAGATGGGAATGGCAATGGAACAACGGAGGATGACCCCTCCAAGAAACAGCCCAAGCATCGGCGTCAGCGGCGCCGCTCTAAATCCCGCCATAGCAAAAACGGTGATTCTGGCACGGGAGATAATAACACCCCGGACAGTACCGAAAACAACCCCCTCCAGCAGGATTCAACACAGGAGGAGGGAGAAGCCAACCCTCATGATAGAGCGGCAGACAGAGAGGTAGAGGACGATAATTATATGCCTCCCTCCAAAGATGAAGCAAGCCTCGATGACGATGAATTTGTCGTGCCCGAGGATCCCGTCGAACAAGAGCGTTTCAAACGCAGGCTTATGGCCACGACAAGCAGCCTCAAGAAAAAGCAGCAGCAGCTTAGAGCTGACCAAGACTTGCTAGCGGACGGATGGACCGAAGTCCTTGCAGCCGAAGAGTACAAACTCGATCGCCCCTCCAAGAGCTACCCAAAACGCAGGCTGCTACCCCAATTAGAGGAGGAAGCACCCAAACCTACATCACCAGTGCATGACGTGGCCGACCGGCCACCTCGTGGCTGCAACAGAGAGGGCTCTAGGCCTTCCACTAAAGCCGCACCCTGGCATTGCTCAAAAAGTACAAAGCCACGGGGAAATGTGCCAGACTTGTGAGACATATTGGAGGACAAGGCAAGGCAAATAAGATCGATCTACGGATCGTGTGGGCGCCCCATGACACGTGATGACAACCGTCACGCCGGATACAACAATTTCGGCTGGGCCGAACACAGTAGACAAAGCTCATTTGAGTTGCGTCGTGTTATAGCCCAATACAGAGGCGCCACACACCCACTATGCTTCACAGACGAAGTAATGGATCATCAAATCCTCGAGGGTTTCAAACCCGTAAACATTGAATCATACGACGGCACAATAGATCCTGCGGTTTGGATCAAGGACTATCTCCTTCACATCCACATGGCCCGCGGTGATGATCTACACACCATCAAATACCTCCGACTCAAGCTTAAAGGACCAGCTCGGCATTGGCTCAACAGCTGGCCAGCAGAATCAATTGGTTGTTGGGAAGACCTGGAAGCCACATTCCTTGATAACTTCCAAGGCACATATGTGCGACCACCAGACGCTGATGACCTAAGGCACATAATTCAGCAGCCAGATGAATCGGCCAGACAATTCTGGACACGGTTCTTAACCAAGAAAAATCAAATCATTGACTGTCCGGATGCAGAGGCCCTTGCAGCCTTCAAACATAACATCCGCGACGAGTGGCTTGCCCGACACCTAGGACAGGAAAAGCCAAAATCCATGGCAGCCCTCACATCACTCATGACCCGCTTCTGCGCGGGAGAGGACAGCTGGCTAGCTTGCAGTAACAACCTGACCAAAAACCCTGGTAGTTCGGATACCAAGGACAGCAATGGCAGGTCGCATCGCAACAAGCACAAGCGCCGCATTAATGGCGATAATACTGAAGATACGGCAGTCAATGCCGGATTCAGAGGCTCTAAACCCGGTCAGTGGAAAAAGCCGTTCAAAAGAAATACTCAGGGCCCGTCCAATTTGGACCGAATACTCGATCGCTCGTGCCAGATACATGGCACCCCCGAAAAACTAGCCAACCACACATACATGGATTGTTGGGTATTCAAGCAGGCAGGCAAGTTAAATGCCGAAAACAACGACAAGGGGCTGCATAGCAACGACGAGGAGGAGTCCCGGCCGCTGAACAACAGAGGACAGAAGGGCTTTCCCCCACAAGTGCGGACAGTGAACATGATATACGCAACCCACATACCCAAAAGGGAGTGGAAGCATGCACTAAGGGACGTATATGCGATGGAGCCAGTCGCCCCAAAGTTCAACCCGTGGTCCTCCTGCCCGATCACTTTTGATCGAAGGGACCACCCCACTAGCATCCACCATGGCGGATTCGCCGCATTGGTTCTTGACCCAATCATTGACGGATTTCACCTCACTAGAGTCCTGATGGACGGCGGCAGCAGCCTGAACCTGCTTTACCAGGATACAGTGCGCAAAATGGGCATAGACCCCTCAAGGATTAAACCCACAAAAACAACCTTTAAAGGCGTCATACCAGGTGTAGAGGCCAACTGTACAGGCTCAATTACACTTGAAGTGGTCTTCGGATCCCCGGATAACTTCCGAAGCAAGGAATTAATCTTCGACATAGTCCCGTTCCGCAGCGGCTTTCACGCATTGCTCGGACGAACCGCATTTGCAAAGTTCAATGCGGTGCCGCACTACGCATACCTCAAGCTCAAGATGCCAGACCCTCGAGGAGTAATCACGGTCAATGGAAACACCGAACGCTCTCTCCAAACGGAGGAGCATACGGCGGCCCTCGCGGTGGAAGTACAAAGCAGCCTCTTAAGGAAATTCTCCAGTCTGACTACTAAACGTCCGGACACCGTCAAGCGTGCCCAGAGTAACCTGCAACAAGACCTCCTGGCACGTTCCGAGCACACGTAGCAATGCGGCCCCAACCCCAGCCCTCGCGTAATTGTGAGACCAGTATCACGCGTACATAACTACGCTCTGGAGATACCATGGGCATAGGGGGAGGGGCACGACCACGGCATGCCCAGAGTGCGGCTCAACCGCACAAGGGGCTCCCAATTGTGTCATTCTTTTTTTTTCTTATTCTCAGGACTCCGTTTTCCAGAAGCCCTGTCCGGCAATAGAATAGTCGAACTCATGATGGAACAGCCAGGGAAGCAGAAAAGCTACGTCGAGTGTCCAGGTGGTCTCTATTTCGAGCAGTATACCTGTTTTACATACCATCCCGCAGCCTACCCCTGGAGGGGACATGTTAAATAGTCCCATCCCTTGCTTATCGCACTATTTGTATCGTTCTGCTTTCATTGCAGTATCTTTTGAATAAACAATACATAGCTTCTGCTTATTATTGCATTCCTTTTTTTCAATAAAATGTTCATCTAGGACATGTTGCACCCGTACAACTTGGTACGGTCAATACACCAGGGGCTTAAGTACCCCAAAACATGGTGTGATAAGTCCGAACACTTTCACAAGTGCGGCACCCCGAACTTATAGCATTATATGCATCGGCTCCGAATCATGTATTGGGTCAATAGTTGGGTTTGTCAGGCTCCCATGTTTTGGTACCTTACGTTCCGTTATATCGGCTAAGGTAGCGCTGGGAGAACCACTGCAATTGTGCCCCGGTTGAGCTGGGTTGAGCACCTCAGTGGAGAAAGCTAAAACTGACCGTCATGATAGGGCGAGAGCCGATCACTGTTCGAGAGGTTTTTCGTGTCCCTAAAGACTCATGCCGCTTAGAGCGAGGAGTCGGCATTGTCCAGCCAAGGCGTGGATAGCACCCCGAACTCGGTCTTTCGAATACTAGGGGCTTCGCCGAAATTTAAAATTATAGAATTCTATGGCTAAGTGAGAGTGTTCAAGCAATATAGTCTGGTTGCCTCGTTCGTCGTGTTGAACGCCTCCCTCGAAGGACCCAAGAATGGGAACAAGAGCGCTCAAGTTTATCCCGAACACGCCAGCACTCGCGGCATGGGGGCTGAAGCCAACGACTCGCCATCTCTCAAATTTGATAAACGGCCGCACAAAAGGTGATATTTTAAATTAACAAGCGTTGCTTGGCGCATATGAACAAAGTTTTAGTGTACAGGATAACACATGCGAGTCTACTCAAATATTACATCTTTGGAGCATTCACCCACTATAAGGTGGGCACCCTTCAGGATGCCCTCATAGTACATCTCGGGCTTGCGATACTCCTTACCCGGCGGTGGCGCGTCCGTCACAAGCTTCTCGGCGTCCATCTTGCCCTAGTGCACTTTAGCACGGGTGTCGGTGTCAAAACCGGCGGATCTCGGGTAGGGGGTCCCGAACTGTGCGTCTAGGTGGATGGTAACAGGAGAGAAGGGACACGATGTATTTACCCAGGTTCGGGCCCTCTCGGTGGAGGTAAAACCCTACTCCTGCTTGATTAATATTGATGATATGGGTAGTACAAGACTTGATCTCCCACAAGATCAGAGAGGCTAAACCCTAGAATCTAGCCTATGGTATGATTGTTGTTCGTCCTACGGACTAAAACTCTCTGGTTTATATAGACACCGAAGAGGGCTAGGGTTACACAGAGTCGGTTACAACGGGAGGAGATCTTCATATCGTATCGCCAAGCTTGCCTTCCACGCCAAGGAAAGTCCCTATCCGGACACGGGACGAAGTCTTCAATCTTGTATCTTCACAGTCCGGGAGTCCGGCCATCCGGACACCCCCTAATCCAGGACTCCCTCAGTAGCCCCTGAACCTGGCTTCAATGACGACGAGTCCGGCTCGCAAATAGTCTTCGGCATTGCAAGGCGGGTTCCTCCTCCGAATACTTCATAGAAGATGTTGAACACAAGGATAGTGTCCGGCTCTGCAAAAATAAGTTCCACATACCATCATAGAGAGAATAATTTCCGCACAAATCTAATCTGCTGACGTATTCCGCAGCGTGACATCATGCCATGGTCAAGCCTTTATTCGAATCGTTTTACTGTTCCACCTCAGCGTGTTTAGCAAGGCGGTTTCCTTGGCACGTCTTGTCGAAGCAGAGATAGTGTCCCCTTATTCCGGGATTCTCATCAATATGGGCATGGGTAACCCAACCGCGCCATTAACCGTGGTGCTTGGGGGATAAGCGAGTTTTATTAGGCTGATGGGGGCTCGTAGTTTCGGCCGCCCATATAAGGGGATAAGATTATACCCTTTCCCTTTACGCCTTCTTCCTCCTTTGCCTATCTGTCCCTGCGCACTCAAGCTCCAGCGCATAAGCCCGCACATCTCGCCTCGACCTTCTCCAACCATGTCCGGAGCGGGAGGCAAGTGGATGGCCTCCTCCATCACAGAGGGGCACATCAAAAGGTTGCGGAAAGCCGGATACCTGAACAACGACATTGCGCACCGGCTTCCAGATGAGGGGCAGCTCATCCCCACCCCCAGGCCCCATGAGAGGGTGGTATTCCTTCCCCATTTCCTCCGCAGACTGGGCTTCCCACTCCACCCATTTGTCCGGGGGCTCATGTTCTACTACGGCCTGGATTTCCACGATCAGGCCCCGAGTTTTATCCTCAACATCTCGGCGTTCATCGTCGTGTGCGAGGCCTTCCTATGCATCCAGCCCCACTTTGGCTTATGGCTGAAGACTTTTAATGTCAAGCCGAAGGTAGTGGGCGGCCGCCAAGCGGAGTGCAGAGGAGCCATGGTGGGCAAGATGCCCAACGTCACATGGCTCGAAGGCGCTTTCGTGGAAACCATCAAAGGGTGGCAATCGGGGTGGTTCTACATCACCGAGCCGCGTGACCCTGAATGGACGGCAGCCCCCGAATTCAGATCTAGCATCCCCACACAGCTCACCTTTTGGAAAGAGAAGGGCCTAACATGGGGCGATTCGGAGGAGCTGACCGGACTTCAAGCATGCATCCAAAAGCTAGTGAACAAGAATCTCAAGCTTGTCAATGTAGTCCAGGTCATGCTCATACGCCGGATCCTCCCGTGCCAACAGCGGGCTTTCAACTTGTGGGAGTTTGATCTGGCACAGCACCAGACCTTGAGCAGGCTCTTCGACACTACATACGAAGACGCCTGGAGGGTGCTTTTCAAGGGCGCCAAGGCTCCCGCATCCGCTACCGAAGATCGCGGATTCAGCTCGCGGCGTAAAGCCGACGAGGTAAGCTATTTTACCCTTTACAGGACGCTTTTTCATAGTTTGACACTATGCGGGATCTAAACTCCCTCACCTTTGACAGGACTAGCTGAAGAAGTCCGGGCAGGCTAACTGTCCGGCCCCCTTACCAGAAGACCCAGCGGGCGCCTGATTGACGGGGCTGCTGGTTCCGGCACCTCACGTGGTGCCGGAAAAGAAGGCCAAGAAAATGGCCACGGGAACTCGAAAGAGTTCCCATCGTCAGGTGTTATCAGACTCATCGTCCGATGACTTCGAGGCGGCCTCCTCCCGTGAAGGCGAGGAGGAGAAGAAAGAGTCTTCTCCCCCAATGGGGGGAGAGAAGAAAAGGAAGGCCTCCCCAACTGGGGAGGCCAGAGGGTCGAAAAAGGGAAGGACCCTTCCTCCGGACTACTCCACCAACGCCAACGACGACGAAGAGGAGTGGCCCTCGTGGGCCAAGCCCCTGGCGAGATCGTAAGTTTCCGGATTCCATAATGACTCATGATTTTTCTTTTGTCGCATAGTGTCTTCTAACACCGAATACAACCCTGTAGCCCGCCCAGGGACGATCTCCCCGCTGCATCGAGCGGGTCCCTGGGTTCGTCGGATGTGAATAGCACTTCACTTCCGACCGCCTCCTCCCCTCGTGACGCAGACGATGCCGAGGTGCGGTCCTAGAAGGGGCCCAGCCAGGAAGAGGTGGTCCTGGAGGTGCCGCAAGGCGACCTTCCGGACTTTGGGCGAAAAGAGGGCGGAACCCCCGAGGGTTCCAAGTCCTGCCCTGTGCCGGACTCCGTACCGGAACCAGCAGTGGTTCCGAAGTCTGGCGGGTGGCCCCTTCATGAGAAGGGCGAGACTGCGATGCCGGTGGCATCCGTCCAACCGGAGGCGCCGGATAATTTGCTGGAGGCGCTTAACGGCGCCTCCATCAACGAGGAACACCGCACTGTCATGAGTGCGGTGATCCAGAAAGTTCAGTCCGCCAAGAGCGGGCTGACTGAAGCCTGTACTAGCCTTCTAACAGGCTTTGAGGTAAGCAATTTAAGATATGTAAAAATGGTACCGCATAGACAGTAGCCCCTGATGCTCAGTTTGGTGTTCGGAAAGAAAAGCCAAGCTGAGGATCTAAAAAGATATACGCATGAGTCTAATAGAAATATGTCAATATGGGAATGCAGGCTGCACTGCTAACCTCTGCCGCACTGACTATGGAGGTCAATGCATTGAAGCAGAGCCTCGAGCGGTCCGAGAACGAGCTCGGCCTTGCCAAGAAGCAGCTCGAGGGCAAGGAAGGTAAGTAATACCTTATTAAAGTAGTACCTTATAGAAAAGGATTTGGTTGCAAAAAATGACAGGAATAACATGGGTATTGCAGGGGCCACGAATGAGGTGGCGACCCTGAAGGAGGCGGTGTCCAAGGCCGAAAGCAGTGCAGCCTTGGAGCGCACCGAGCGAGAGAGGCAGGAGGCGCGGGTGGCAGAGGTGCGGCAAGAGCTCCAGGCTCTTATGGAAAAGCACGAATGTTTGGAGCGTGACTCGAAGACTCGAGAGTCCGAGATCGCCTCGGCTCTTGACAGTGCCAAAGCCGCCAAGGCCGAAGCCGAAAGAGCCCTCCAGGAAATTAAGGTGATAAAGAAGATAGCGGCGGGTAAGGCCTTCTTCATGCAAAGCAAGCATGTGAAAGTGAATTACTTGTTACTTACCCGAATCCGGAGCTCTCCAGGAGCATTCACAGATCTGCCCTGCAGTGTGTCCGATGCTGCCGCATTCTATCGGGCCGAGGAAGGAAGCTCGACGGAGAAGGTATTCTGGTCTCAGTATGCTGAGGCCGGACATCCGGTGCCCCTTAGCGACCAGCTGAAGCAGCTGGTCGAGCTTCACAAGGTGGCCGAACAGGCCATGAAGGGCCTCATAGTTCGGCTGTGGCCTAAGGAAGCTATGCCTGGGAGCTACTTCGGTCTGGTGCGGCGGCTTGTGGACGCCTGTCCATGGATTGAAGTCATCAAGCACTCCGCCTGCATTGAGGGTGCCCGTCGGGCCCTTGCCCGTGCTAAAGTGCAGTGGGGCAAGATGGACGCTGAGAAGCTTGTGACGGACCCGCCACCACCGGGCAAGGAGTATCGCATGCCCGAGATGTATTATAAGGGCGTCCTGAAGGGTGCCCGCATTATAGCGGGTGAGTGCTCCAAAGATGTAATTTTTTAGTAGACTCGTATGTTGTTATCATGTGCGCTGAAAACTTTGTTCATATGCGCTAAGCAACGCTTGTTAATTTAAAATATTACCTTCTGTGTGGCCATTTATTAAATATGAGAGATGCAAGTCGTCGGCTTCTACCCCCGTGCCGCGAGTGCTGGGGTGTTCGGGATAAACCTGAGCGCGCTTGTTCCCATTCTTGGGTCCATCTAGGGAGGCGCTCAGCACAACGAACAAGGCCATCGGACTTATAATGCTTTATCACTCTCACTTAGCCATAGAATTCTATAATTTTAAATTTCGGCGAAGCCCCTAGTATTCGGAAGACCGAGTTCGGGGCGCTATTCACGCCTAGGCCAGATAAATCCGGCTCCTAGCTCTAAGCGGCATAAGTTTTTAGGGACTCGAAAAACCTCGCGAACAGCGACCGGTCTCTCGCACTATCATGACAGTCAGTTTTAGCTTTCTCCACTGAGGTGTTAACCCAGCTCAACTGGGGCACAATCAAAGTAGTTCTCCCAGCGCTACCTTAGCCAACATTGCGGAACGTAAGGTACCAAAACATGGGAGCTGGGCAAACCCAACTATTGACCCAAGACATGATTCAGAGCCGATGCATATAGTGCTATAAGTTCGGGGTGCCGCACTCATGAGAGTGTTCGGTCTTCTCACACCATATTATGGGGTGCTTAAGCCCCTGGTGTATTGGTCGTACCAAAGTGTACGGTTGCATAATGTCATGACTGAACATATTTGTATAAAAATAGATGAATACAATAATAGATAAGAGCTATGTATTGTTTATTAAAAAAGAGCTGCTATGAAAGCAGAACGATACAAATAGTGCGATAAGCAAGGGATGGGATTATTTGACATGTCCCCCTCCAGGGGCAAGCTGTGTGAATTTAAGTAAAACGGGTATTTAGCTCGTTATAGAGACCACCTGGACATACGACACGACTTGTTCTCTCTCGGGCTGTTGCATCGTGTGTTCGGCGAGTGTGTTGCCGGACAGGCCTTCCGAATGGTTGGATCCTGAAAGTATATAAAAAGAAAAGGAAACGGCAGAATAGGGAGCCCCTAAGTGCGGCTGAGCCGCATTCTGGGCGTGCCGTAGTTGTGCCCCTCCCCTTATGCCCATGGTATTTTCAAAGCGTAATTATGTACGCGTGGTACCGGTATCACCATCTGGCGAGGGCTGGGGTTGGGCCGCACTGCTATGCTTGCTCGAAACGTGCCAGCCGGCTTTGTTGGAGGTTGTTTCGGGCGCGCTTGACGTTGTCCGGACGTTTAACACCCGGATTGGAGAATTGCCTTGAGAGGCTGCTCTGTACTTCCGCCGCCAGGGCCGCTGTGTGCTCCTCCGTCCGGAGAGAGCATTCATTGTTTCCATTTACCGTAACGACTCTGCGAGGACCTGGCATCTTGAGCTTGAGATATGCGTAGTGCGGCACCGCATTGAATTTTACAAATGCGGTTCGTCCGAGCAGGGTGTGATAGCCACTGCGGAATGGGACTATGTAGAAGATTAACTCTTTGCTTCAGAAATTATCCGGGGATCCGAAGACCACTTCAAGTGTAACCGAGCCTGTACAGCTGGCTTCTACACCTGGTATGACGCTTTTAAAGGTTGTCTTTGTGGGTTTAATCCTTGACGGCTCTATACCCATTTTTCCCACTGTATCCTGATAAAGCAGGTTCAGGCTGCTGCCGCCGTCCATGAG
The DNA here is from genome assembly GCF_018294505.1 of Triticum aestivum. NCBI lineage: Eukaryota > Viridiplantae > Streptophyta > Magnoliopsida > Poales > Poaceae > Triticum > Triticum aestivum. Next base: position 639,384,643 of record NC_057804.1, on the reverse strand, counting down.
GACTCTAGTGAGGTGAAATCCGTCAATGATTGGGTCTAGGACCAATGCGGCGAATCCGCCGTGACAGATGCTAGTGGGGTGGTCCCTTCGATCAAAAGTGATCGGGCAGGAGGACCATGGGTTGAACTTTGGGGCGACTGGCTCCAACGCATAGACGTCCTTGAGGGCATGCTTCCGCTCCCTTTTGGGGATGTGGGTTGCGTATATCATGTTCACCGTCCGCACTTGCGGGGGGAAGCCCTTCTATCCTCTGTTGTTCGGCGGCCGGGGCTCCTCCTCGTCATCACTATGCAGCCCCTTGTCTCTGGTTTCGGCACTTAACTTGCCTGCCTGCTTGAACACCCAACAATCCCTGTTGGTGTGGTTGGCTAGTTGTTCGGGGGTGCCGTGTATCTGGCACGAGCGATCGAGTATCCGGTCTAAACTGGATGGGCCCGGAGGGTTTCTTTTGAATGGCTTCTTCCGCTGACCGGGTTTAGAGCCTCTAAATCCGGCATTAACTGCCGTATCCTCGGTATTGTCGCCGTTAATGCGGCGCTTATGCTTGTTGCGGCGTGACCTGCCATTGTTGTCCTTGGTATCCGAATTGCCAGGGCTCTTAGTTATGTTATTGCTACGAGCTAGCCAGCTATCTTCTCCCGCGCAAAAGCGGGTCATGAGTGTCATGAGGGCTGCCATAGATTTCGGCTTTTCCTGTCCTAGGTGCCGGGCAAGCCATTCGTCTCGGATGTTGTGCCTGAAGGCCGCAAGGGCCTCGGCATCGGGACAGTCGGCTATTTGATTTTTCTTGGTTAGGAACCGTGTCCAGAATTGTCTGGCCGATTCCTCTGGCTGCTGGATTATGTGGCTTAGGTCATCGGTGTCTGGTGGTCGCACATAAGTGCCCTGGAAGTTGTCGAGGAATGCGGATTCTAGGTCCTCCCAGCAACTTATTGACTCTGCTGGCAGGTTGTTAAGCCAATGTCGAGCTGGTCCTTTAAGCTTGAGCGGGAGGTATTTGATGGCGTGTAGATCATCACTACGGGCCATGTGGATATGAAGGAGATAATCCTCGATCCATACCGCGGGATCTGTTGTGCCATCGTATGATTCGATGTTTACGGGTTTAAAACCCTCTGGGATTTGATGATCCATTACTTCGTCTGTGAAGCATAGTGGGTGTGCGGCGCCCGTGTACTGGGCTATATCGCGACGTAGCTCGGATGAGCTTTGTCTGTTGTATTCGGTCTGGCCGTATTTATCATATCCGGAATGACGATTATCGTCACATGACATAGGGCGCCCACGCGATCCGTAGATCGATCTTGTTTGCCTTGCCTTATCCTCCAATATGTCTCGCAAGTCTGTTGTGTTTCCCCGTGCTCTGGTGTTCTTGGAGCGGCGCCGGGGTGCGGCTTGGGTTGAGGGCCGAAAGGCCTTTCTGTCGCGGCCACGGGGTGGCCGATCGGGCGCATCGTACACTGGTGATGTAGGTTTAGTTGCTTCCTCCTCTAGTTGGGGTAGCAGCCTGCGCTTTGGGTAACTCTTGGATGGGTGTTCGAGTTTATACTCTTCGGCCGCCAGGACTTCGGTCCATCTGTCGGCTAGTAGGTCTTGGTCAGCTCTAAGCTGCTGCTGTTTTTTCTTGAGGCTGCTTGCCGTGGCCATAAGCCTGCGTTTGAAACGCTCTTGTTCGACGGGATCCTCTGGCACGACGAATTCGTCGTCGTCGAGGCTTGCCTCGTCTTCGGAGGGAGGCATATAATTGTCGTTCTCGACCTCTTTGTCTACCGCTCTCTCATGAGGGCTGGCTCCTTCGTCCTCCCACGCTGAATCCTGCTGGAGGGGGTTGTCTTCGGCACTGTCCGGGGTGTTGACGTCTCCGGTTGTGACGCCCGGGTAATTAAGCTACAGTACTCCTCTGCTAATGATGCCACGTCACCTCAATTATAGTTGCTAATCTCGAGTTAGTTCGAAACCGATTCAAATTCAAATTCAAAATCAGGCAAACGATAAAAGTTTTCAAATATTTAAACTAAAATGTTCGGAGTGAACCAAATATTGCATAGATAATTATGATGGGAAAACCGCACATTTATAAAATGTTTAAATACTATGAGATAAATAAAATAGTAGCAAAGAGATTAATTAAATACCTTTTATAATTAATAAAATGTCAAACTAAGTTATTTGGGGTCTAGATTTATTTTTGTGACTATGGACTAAGTTGAAATGCTAAGTGTATATTTTACTAAATTAAAATGCAACTAAAATAAAGAAAGAAAGAAATAATAAAAGAAAACAGAAAACAAACAAAAGAAAAAAAGGAAAAGAGAGAAAGGCCCCCCCCCACTGGGCTTCGGCCCAGCAGGCCGGCCCGTTCGGCCACCGGCCCAACCGGCCACACCCCTCACTCCCATAACCCCACCCCTGACAAACCCTAACCCAACCACCCGCACTCCCCCCCCACGGCGTTCCCACCCCCCTCCCGATCCAGATTGGATCGGGGACGAAACCCCCCACTCCCCCCTCGCTCCTCACCCCCCTCTGCCCGATCTGGGCCGGGCACGACGCCCCGCCCCTGCCGATGCCGCCGGCGTTCCTCGCCGCCGCCTCATCCCACCTACACCTCGCCCTCGTCGCGCGGATACGCCACTGATCCCTTGCCGTCGCCGGATCGCCTCGACGCCGCCGCCCGAGGACCTCGCCGGAGGCCACGACGTCGGACCTCCCCGCCGGCCTGCCTCCACTCCGCCCGCGCATCGTCCCCGTCCTCCTCCCCAAAGCCACCTCGAGCCTCGCCGCCCCCCCTGGTCTCTACATCGCCGGTGAGGGCCTCGCCCTCCCCCGTCTCTCCCTCTGTCCCGTACAGTTTTGCCACGGTCCCCTCCACTGTCGCTCGCTGTCTCGCTGTTTGCCGGCGCCGCAGCGCGCCTCGCGCCGCCGACCCGCCGATGCGTCGCCCCCCCCCTCAGTGGCCCCCCTGCCTCCTGCCGCTGACCACGGCTCGGCCGCGCCCGCGCCGGCCGGCTGCACCGGCCGCGCCGAGCAGACCCCGCTCCGGCCTCACCTTGCTACCAGGCGGGCTGCGGCTTCGCCCGCACCCGCATGCCCGCACGTCCCGACCACCGAGGCCCCCTGCCCGCCATCGCTCCGGCCACCGCTGCCCTTGCTCCCGCTCGCCGCCGGTCGGTTTTGCCCGCCCCTGGGCGTGCGCCCGTTCGGGCTATGCCCGCAACCAGCGCCCAAAACCGCTAGGCCCCTGGCCCTATGACATGTGGGGCCCAGCCCCCACAGAACGTTTTTGTTAAAAAAAAGAGAAGAATTTTAAAAACATATATATATATATAATAAATAAATAATAAATAATAAAAATAAATAAATAAATAAATAACTTAATTAATTATGTTTAATTAACCTAGTTAACTAACTAACCTAATTAACTCTGTTTAATTAAACTTGTTAATTAAACAGTCAATGACATGCGGGACCCACCTGTCAGGTTGACCAAGTCAACCCTGTTGACTGCTGACGTCAGCATGACATCATGCTGACGTCATAATTCCATTTTCGAATTAATTAAATAATTAATTAAATTTCAAAAATTAATAAAATCTTTAGAAAATCATATCTTTTAATCCGTAACTCGGATTAAAATATTTTCAACATGAAAGTTGATCAGAACGACGAGACGATTCTGGATACGCAGTCCGCTCGTCCGCCACACACCCCTAACCTATCGAACTCGCAACTTTTCCCCTCCGGTTCATCTGTCCGAAAACGCAAAACACCGGGAATACTTTTCCGGATGTTTTCCCCCCTTCACCGGTATCACCTACTACCGCGTTAGGGCACACCGAACACCGCGTATTGCCTTGTTATATTTTGTGATGCTTTGTTTGCTCTGTATTCATTATTTCTTCCCCCTCTTCTCTCCGGTAGACTACGAGACCGACGCTGCTGCTGACCAGTTCGACTACGGAGTTGACGACCCCTCTCTCTCTTGCCAGAGCAACCAGGCAAGCCCCCCCTTTGATCACCAGATATCGCCTACTCTTCTCTATACTGCTTGCATTAGAGTAGTGTAACATGTTATTGTTTTCCGTTAATCCTATTCTGATGCATAGCCTGTCATTGCTGCTACAGTCATTGATACCTTACCCGCAATCCTAAATGCTTAGTATAGGATGCTAGTTTATCATCATTGGCCCTACATTCTTGTCAGTCTGCCTTGCTATACTATCGGGCCGTGATCACTTGGGAGGTGATCACGGGTATATACTATACATACATACATACTATACAGATGGTGACTAAAGTCGGGTCAGCTCATGAGTACCCGCAAGTGATTCTGATGAGGGGGCTGAAAGGACAGGTGGCTCCATCCCGGTAGAGGTGGGCCTGGGTTCCCGACGGCCCCCGACTGTTACTTTGTGGCGGAGCGACAGGGCAGGTTGAGACCACCTAGGAGAGAGGTGGGCCTGGCCCTGTTCGGCGTTCGCGGATATTTAACACGCTTAACGAGATCTTGGTATTTGATCTGAGTTGGCTACGAGCCTATACGCACTAACCATCTACGTGGGAGTAGTTATGGGTATCCCGGCGTCGTGGTATCAGCCGAAGCACTTCAGACGTCAGCGACGGAGCGGCGCGCGCCGGATTGGACTGGAACGCCTACTAGGCTAGGTCTGCTTCCGGCCGCCCTCGCAACGTGCAGGTGTGCTATGGGCGATGGGCCCAGACCCCTGTGCGCTTAGGTTTAGACCGGCGTGCTGGCCTCTCTGTTTGCCTAGGTGGGGCTGCGACGTGTTGATCTTCCGCGGCCGGGCATGACCCAGGAAAGTGTGTCCGGCCAAATGGGATCAAGCGTGTTGGGTAATGTGGTGCACCCCTGCAGGGAAGTTAATCTATTCGAATAGCCGTGATCTTCGGTAACAGGACGACTTGGAGTTGTACCTTGACCTTATGACAACTAGAACCGGATACTTAATAAAACACACCCTTCCAAGTGCCAGATACAACCGGTGGTCGCTCTACCTCAGGGTTATGAGGAGGGGATCGCCGGGTAGGATTATGCTATGATGCTATTGGAGATGCTACTTGGAGATGCTACTTGGAGATGCTACTTGGAGGACTTCAATCTACTCTCTTCTACTTGATGCAAGACGGTGGCTGCGAGAAGCGTAGTCTTCGACAGGATTAGTTATCCCCCTCTTATTCTGGCATTCTGCAGTTCAGTCCACCGATATGGCCTCCTTACACATATACCCATGCATATGTAGTGTAGTTCCTTGCTTGCGAGTACTTTGGATGAGTACTCACGGTTGCTTTCTCCCCCTTTTTCCCCTTTCCTTTCTTTCTGGTTGTCGCAACCAGATGCTGGAGTCCAGGAGCCAGACGCCACCGTCGACGACGACCTACTACACTGGAGGTGCCTACTACTACGTGCAGGCTGACGACGGCGACCAGGAGTAGTTAGGAGGATCCCAGGCAGGAGGCCTGCGCCTCTTTCGATCTGTATCCCAGTTTGTGCTAGCCTTCTTAAGGCAAACTTGTTTAACTTATGTCTGTACTCAGATATTGTTGCTTCCGCTGACTCGTCTATGATCGAGCACTTGTATTCGAGCCCTCGAGGCCCCTGGCTTGTATTATGATGCTTGTATGACTTATTTATGTTTTAGAGTTGTGTTGTGATATCTTCCCGTGAGTCCCTGATCTTGATCGTACACATTTGCGTGCATGATTAGTGTACGATTGAATCGGGGGCGTCACAAGTTGGTATCAGAGCCGACTGCCTGTAGGAATCCCCTTCCACACTCCTTGGCCGAAGTCGAGTCTAGACTTTACAAAACTTTTACTAACTTGGCTGTGTGGCCCATGGGCCCACGTCGCCATTGGGTGGTATTAGGATCTTTTACTCCTCAATCTTTACTCTGGGACTCTGAGCTCTCTTCTATTCGGGTTAAACGATTTTTACTGAAAACTAACTTTAGGTTCTCGAAAATACTTTCTTCCGGAGAGCCCCTTCAGTCCAGATGGTCACCGACTGCACCAGAAGATTTCGGAGATACTCTTTGATATTCTCTCGAGACTTTGTGCCCATCACTTTTGCTATTCCCGATCACCGATAAATCCGTATGGAAAACTACTTACACTTGCCATTCATACGATCATCCCCCATTGATCTTGTTATTACAAGATACCCCGAAGTTTTCTCTATTGTTTCAAGAATACTTTGTGCCTACTGCCTAGCAGTTCCTTGCCACATGAATACCCCTTCAAATAAATACTCGCACTTGTCGAGTATCCGCTCATCCCCAGTTGTTCATGTGTTTCACGAAAGTCTTCAAAATAATATTCGATCTTCCGTAAATCCTCTGGAGCCTTTGGATCTTGAAATTCTTGCTTGCTTGCATTATGGTTAATCCCATAAGTCTCGTAGTCTTAATGACATTCCTTGTCATTATCATTTTGAGTCTGTTGACTCAATATTCTGCGAATACACGCAATCATCATTGAATCCTTATAAATTACCTTTCCGGCTGAGCTTCCATTCTTTTAACTGGAATTGGTTCTCGACCAATCCAATTGTCATTGATTGTACCCTAAGGCTATTCAACTTATCCATCCCTACTCAGAGCATTGCTCCTGATCCCTTGATTTGGAAATCATAATTCCTTGGCATTTGACAATTGAGTTAGTCAGTTGTTTCTATAATCTGATCTCCTTGCAATCTGCTTCCTCTAGTTGAGTACCGATGCTCACACCAGATCCCTTGTGGACCACCAGATCCTTGTTGGATTTTATCTGACAACGCCCTTCATATTCAATAACCTTGTGAGCCTTTCCTCTGATACATAATGCCTTTGGTAAATTGTATCCTCTGCTTTCTTAACCATGCTCTGTCTTCGAGCTTGAGTTAATTACTTCTAAAAGATTCTGGTATAGGATTCTAAGATGCCCCGATGGGTTGAACCTATGCCTTCCTTAATATGTGTGAACTCGAAAGTTTTCACGAGTCGTACTCTTCTGGTATTTTGCCAGATAAAATTTCAACGCTATAACTTCATCGAAAGTGAGAAGTGAATGAAAGGTTATGCATTGGAGAAGTGGGAGTCGACCTTGAACTTTGTGTTCATGCCCATGGACGCGATGTAGATCCTGTCATAGAAGCTTCTTGTAATAATAACTACTTCATTGATATGAAATCATCTGGTATTTATGTATTGGTCATTTGCAGTCGTGGTCCCGACCACATTTTCTCCTTGATTCAATTTCTCGGACAAGTTAAAGTGCTTGCCTTTTGCAGATCAATACGCTTGCCCAACCTCTATTTTGATCTTCCTCGATTATTAACCTTTGGTATCTCGAGAACTATGTTGCTTCCTGCGAGTCTTCATCTAGTATTGCTTCTCACCGATCTCGGATCCCCCCCCAGGGTCTGAGTTATTAGTCACTCGAGAACACCGATAACTGAATCGAGTCCGCACTGCGATTCAACAACTCTTAGTAATCTTCATCGCTTACGAGTTTGTACTCGATCGTGTCATTCCCAGCTGATTGACTACATCATCATCGTCAGGTTGACTGCTTGACCATTTTACCTATGTCCTTCATCCTTGGGGCACAATCCCGACAGTGCTCTAAGCTTACATCGAACTTTCACCATCATATTGTTTGTCTTGAGAGATAACTCTAAATTTTGGGATGACATCTTATCTACGGTTATAATAGCCTTTTGCTTCACCATTCCCTTGGCTTGATGCCGTCGCCGAGCGATTGCATCTTCATGGAGCCTCTCGACAAAATTTGTCGTGATCATCATCAACATTTTAACTCCTTCCAGGATATCAATCAAATTCATGATGGGAAATACCATCCTTGCCCCTCGATGATCGTGTTATCATCGACCACATCCTTGTCTTCCCTCAACACAAACGTGTTCATGTTTTGGATTGAATCTTGAGTTCCTTGCTATCCAGCATTTGTTCTACTTCACCTTGAAGTATTACCATCTTTTATGTCAAGAAGGTTGTGAGAAGTGCTCCGCCTCTTAAAATCTCTTGGTATGGTGATACTTCTCACCATCACCATTCCTTCTTGGCCCCAATGTTGATTCTAACCGGAATACTAGCAAGTGAACGGTGCTGCTTGGATTCTGTACTCCTAGCAACCCTATTGCTTTGAAGTTAATGGCCGACAGCTCATCCTCAGGCTATTGGTTATTGATTCACCATTCTGACATGGTCGTGCAACCCAACCCATATTTCGGGTGCACTTTTCAACCAATGTTTAATTGTGTATGTGTTCCTCAAGCATACCCCATTATATTATTTGATCTGACAGCTGTTATCTCCTTGTTCACATAATTGTGGAAATCCATTTTTGGAAATCTCGATGAATTGTCGCTGAGTCCATCAGCCACCTCCTCACCCTCTCCTTGGTCTAATGATGAGTTTTTGTTTCGAAACTCGCTTCCGTAGTAAATTTCCCAAGAATCTTGCAATGTCATCTCATCAATTTGTGTTGCACCTTTCTTCTCAGGCATCCCGAGTCTGAGTTATACTGACACCAATCAGATCTGAATCTCGGTCAGATATGATGGTTGGAACATATTTTCAAGAGTTATAACATTGGTCCTTTGATGACCTGGTAACATGATGTCATGCCTAGCACCCCCCCCCCCTGGGTGGAGGACCTATTATTGTAGTATCCTTTTTAGCAAGTTTAGCCATTCTTCCCTGAGGAAATTGTAAGACTTATTCTACAAGCTGTTCCTGATGGATCCTTCGAGTACCCAAAGTCTGATCTACACCTGATGACCATGTCAATGCTATCTCAAAAGCTTGTTTGTGATACTCCGATTTCCAACAAGAACATTTGGAGCCAAAGGCTAAAAGTTTCCTGCTCAATTATCCAAACACCGTTGTATGGGTTGTCTCCCCTACCTAAAGAGTTTTTTTTACATTATATCCTGTCATGGATATCATGATCTGCTTGTCCTTGGGAAGGATATACCCCTGAAATATGTGATTAAACACATTTTCCTTGTCTTTGTTTTGTGTAATTTGATAACCATATTTCCTTTCCGTTGTTTGGTTTAACCTTTCTTGTGATCTATATAATCTAAGCCGTAATAATTCACTGCGTAGGTAAACACCTCGGTGTACAACTCTGACAGTGAGACCCTGTTTCTATTGTTGACGACATTTCGGTAACCGCCGATGGATGAGAACTTTGCCTCTTGGCCCGCCTCGTTCAACGAGCAGGAAAATAGTTCTCTTCGTCCCGCGCTCTTGGTATCGACGTTGTCGCCGACATAATCGACAGGCTACCCCCCTGACATGCCTTGCTTGCATGATCACGCAAGACGTCTCCGCCCTTCCTACTTCTAACCCACATGGTGGGCCCATAACCCACAGTTCCACAGGATCGAAACCTGACTCTCCTATACACCCTGTTGTCGAAGTTATTCCTCGCGCTTGGCTTCGTATTTAATTCACGGGCCACCTTCCTAATGCTCTATTCTGGTATCAGACGCAATACTTACTCTCGCTGCTCTGAAACCCTTTCTCACTCTGGTTCAGACTTCGAGCAACTATCTATCCACTTGGAACCTCTTATTGTACCTTCGTACCTTACTCTTGATGTATTCGATATGTTCAACTCGAGAGATAATCTTATGCTCATTCATGGGTTAACCCCCAGATTGTTTCCCTCATAAGCATTCTGTCGTAGCCGAGCTGCCCCTTACCTATTCGTAAGTACGTTGGAGTTCCCGAGAAAAGAACGACATCACCATGATGACCTGAAGCAGAAAAGTGAAGACAACAATGTAATGGATCGACCTCCTCGAGAAGAGTAGCCAATACCAACAAGACCCGTTAGAATTTCGCAACCTAATCCCTTCCCCGCACTTCCCCTCTTAAATCTCGGGACGAGATTTCTTGTAGTGGAGGAGAATTGTGACGCCCGGGTAATTAAGCTACAGTGCTCCTCTGCTAATGATGCCACGTCACCTCAATTATAGTTGCTAATCTCGAGTTAGTTCGAAACCGATTCAAATTCAAATTCAAAATCAGGCAAACGATAAAAGTTTTCAAATATTTAAACTAAAATGTTCGGAGTGAACCAAATATTGCATAGATAATTATGATGGGAAAACCGCACATTTATAAAATGTTTACATACTATGAGATAAATAAAATAGTAGCAAAGAGATTAATTAAATACCTTTTATAATTAATAAAATGTCAAACTAAGTTATTTGGGGTCTAGATTTATTTTTGTGACTATGGACTAAGTTGAAATACTAAGTGTACATTTTACTAAATTAAAATGCAACTAAAATAAAGAAAGAAAGAAATAATAAAAGAAAACAGAAAACAAACAAAAGAAAAAAAGGAAAAGAGAGAAAGGCCCCCCCACTGGGCTTCGGCCCAGCAGGCCGGCCCGTTCGGCCACCGGCCCAACCGGCCACACCCCTCACTCCCATAACCCCCACCCCTGACAAACCCTAACCCAACCACCCGCACTCCCCCCCCACGGCGTTCCCACCCCCCTCCCGATCCAGATTGGATCGGGGACGAAACCCCCACTCCCCCTCGCTCCTCACCCCCCTCTGCCCGATCTGGGCCGGGCACGACGCCCCGCCCCTGCCGATGCCGCCGGTGTTCCTCGCCGCCGCCTCATCCCACCTACACCTCGCCCTCGTCGCGCGGATACGCCACTGATCCCTTGCCGTCGCCGGATCGCCTCGACGCCGCCGCCCGAGGACCTCGCCGGAGGCCACGACGTCGGACCTCCCCGCCGGCCTGCCTCCACTCCGCCCGCGCATCGTCCCCGTCCTCCTTCCCAAAGCCACCTCGAGCCTCGCCGCCCCCCCTGGTCTCTACATCGCCGGTGAGGGCCTCGCCCTCCCCCGTCTCTCCCTCTGTCCCGTACAGTTTTGCCACGATCCCCTCCACTGTCGCTCGCTGTCTCGCTGTTTGCCGGCGCCGCAGCGCGCCTCGCGCCGCCGACCCGCCGATGCGTCGCCCCCCCCCCCTCAGTGGCCCCCCTGCCTCCTGCCGCTGACCACGGCTCGGCCGCGCCCGCGCCGGCCGGCTGCACCGGCCGCGCCGAGCAGACCCCGCTCCGGCCTCACCTTGCTACCAGGCGGGCTGCGGCTTCGCCCGCACTCGCATGCCCGCACGTCCCGACCACCGAGGCCCCCTGCCCGCCATCGCTCCGGCCACCGCTGCCCTTGCTCCCGCTCGCCGCCGGTCGGTTTTGCCCGCCCCTGGGCGTGCGCCCGTTCGGGCTATGCCCGCAACCAGCGCCCAAAACCGCTAGGCCCCTGGCCCTATGACATGTGGGGCCCAGCCCCCACAGAACGTTTTTGTTAAAAAAAAGAGAAGAATTTTAAAAACATATATATATATATATATAATAAATAAATAATAAATAATAAAAATAAATAAATAAATAAATAAATAACTTAATTAATTATGTTTAATTAACCTAGTTAACTAACTAACCTAATTAACTCTGTTTAATTAAACTTGTTAATTAAACAGTCAATGACATGCGGGACCCACACGTCAGTTTGACCCAGTCAACTCTGTTGACTGCTGACGTCAGCATGACATCATGCTGACGTCATTAATTCCATTTTCGAATTAATTAAATAACTAATTAAATTTCCAAAAATTAATAAAATCTTTAGAAAATCATAACTTTTAATCCGTAACTCGGATTAAATATTTTCAACATGAAAGTTGCTCAGAACGACGAGACGATTCCGGATACGCAGTCCGTTCGTCCGCCACACACCCCTAACCTATCGAACTCGCAACTTTTCCCCTCCGGTTCATCTGTCCGAAAACGCAAAACACCGGGAATACTTTTCCGGATGTTTTCCCCCCTTCACCGGTATCACCTACTACCGCGTTAGGGCACACCGAACACCGCGTATTGCCTTGTTATATTTTGTGATGCTTTGTTTGCTCTGTATTCATTATTTCTTCCCCCTCTTCTCTCCGGTAGACTACGAGACCGACGCTGCTGCTGACCAGTTCGACTACGGAGTTGACGACCCCTCTCTCTCTTGCCAGAGCAACCAGGCAAGCCCCCCCTTTGATCACCAGATATCGCCTACTCTTCTCTATACTGCTTGCATTAGAGTAGTGTAACATGTTATTGTTTTCCGTTAATCCTATTCTGATGCATAGCCTGTCATTGCTGCTACAGTCATTGATACCTTACCCGCAATCCTAAATGCTTAGTATAGGATGCTAGTTTATCATCATTGGCCCTACATTCTTGTCAGTCTGCCTTGCTATACTATCGGGCCGTGATCACTTGGGAGGTGATCACGGGTATATACTATACATACATACATACTATACAGATGGTGACTAAAGTCGGGTCAGCTCATTGAGTACCCGCAAGTGATTCTGACGAGGGGGCTGAAAGGACAGGTGGCTCCATCCCGGTAGAGGTGGGCCTGGGTTCCCGACGGCCCTCGACTGTTACTTTGTGGCGGAGCGACAGGGCAGGTTGAGACCACCTAGGAGACAGGTGGGCCTGGCCCTGTTCGGCGTTCGCGGATACTTAACACGCTTAACGAGATCTTGGTATTTGATCTGAGTCTGGCTACGAGCCTATACGCACTAACCATCTACGTGGGAGTAGTTATGGGTATCCCGACGTCGTGGTATCAGCCGAAGCACTTCAGACGTCAGCGACGGAGCGGCGCGCGCCGGATTGGACTGGAACGCCACTAGGCTAGGTCTGCTTCCGGCCGCCCTCGCAACGTGCAGGTGTGCTATGGGCGATGGGCCCAGACCCCTGTGCGCTTAGGTTTAGACCGGCGTGCTGGCCTCTCTGTTGTGCCTAGGTGGGGCTGCGACGTGTTGATCTTCCGCGGCCGGGCATGACCCAGGAAAGTGTGTCCGGCCAAATGGGATCAAGCGTGTTGGGTAATGTGGTGCACCCCTGCAGGGAAGTTAATCTATTCGAATAGCCGTGATCTTCGGTAACAGGACGACTTGGAGTTGTACCTTGACCTTATGACAACTAGAACCGGATACTTAATAAAACACACCCTTCCAAGTGCCAGATACAACCGGTGGTCGCTCTACCTCAGGGTTATGAGGAGGGGATCGCCGGGTAGGATTATGCTATGAGATGCTATTGGAGATGCTACTTGGAGATGCTACTTGGAGGACTTCAATCTACTCTCTTCTACTTGATGCAAGACGGTGGCGGCGAGAAGCGTAGTCTTCGACATGATTAGTTATCCCCCTCTTATTCTGGCATTCTGCAGTTCAGTCCACTGATATGGCCTCCTTACACATATACCCATGCATATGTAGTATAGTTCCTTGCTTGCGAGTACTTTGGATGAGTACTCACGGTTGCTTTCTCCCCCTTTTTCCCCTTTCCTTTCTTTCTGGTTGTCGCAACCAGATGCTGGAGTCCAGGAGCCAGACGCCACCGTCGACGACGACTACTACACTGGAGGTGCCTGCTACTACGTGCAGGCTGCTGACGACGACCAGGAGTAGTTAGGAGGATCCCAGGCAGGAGGCCTGCGCCTCTTTCGATCTGTATCCCAGTTTGTGCTAGCCTTCTTAAGGCAAACTTGTTTAACTTATGTCTGTACTCAGATATTGTTGCTTCCGCTGACTCGTCTATGATCGAGCACTTGTATTCGAGCCCTCGAGGCCCCTGGCTTGTATTATGATGCTTGTATGACTTATTTATGTTTTAGAGTTGTGTTGTGATATCTTCCCGTGAGTCCCTGATCTTGATCGTACACATTTGCGTGCATGATTAGTGTACGATTGAATCGGGGGTGTCACACCGGTGCCGGATTCGCCATTCTTGCTTTGGCGGGATTTAGAGCGGCGCCGCTGACGTCGGCGCTTAGGTTGCTTCTTGGAGGGGTCATCCTCCGCTTTTTCATCGCCATCCCCTGCTTTGGGGGTGTCCACCATGTATATGTCATATGACGAGGTGGCCTTCCAGTGCCCTATAGGTGCTGGTTCTTGGTCGTCTCCTTCATCGGCGCCCATACCGTCGATGTCTTTGGAGTCGAAGTCGAGCATGTCGGTTAGATCGTCAACCGTAGCTACAAAGTGGGTGGTGGGTGGGTTTCGAATTCCTCGTCGTCCACATCCCAACCCTGCTGACCATAGTCCGGCCAGGGATCTCCTGACAAAGAGAGAGATTTTAGTGAATCCAGGATATCGCCAAAGGGCGAGTGCTGAAAGACGTCTGCGGCGGTGAACTCCATGATCGGAGCCCAATCGGGTTCGATCGGAAGGGGTGCGGAATATTCGGAGTCCGGAACGGAGTCCGGCACCTCGGAGTCACGGGCCTTGCAAAGGACTAGGCTGGTATTCGGCTCTATCACCGTAGAGATTGCGGCTCCTGGGGTAGCATCCAACCGTTCGTCCCTGACTAGCACAGTCGGCTCTGAGCTAATGGTCGGAGCGGACACCTGAGCGGCACTCTGGGTGCTGTCCGGCGGCAGAGCTAGATCATGCCCATCAAGACAGTACGGCACGCTCGGCCATGGCTCGAATCCATCGAAGATCAAGTCCCCGCGGATGTCGGCCGTGTAGTTTAAGCTTCCAAACCTGACCTGATGGCCAGGGGCGTAGCTTCCGATCTGCTCCAGATGGCCAAGCGAGTTGGCCCGCAGTGCGAAGCCGCCGAATACGAAGATCTGACCGGGGAGAAAAGTCTCACCCTGGACCACGTCGTGGTGACGATCGAAGAAGCCATCGGGCATAAAGGTGACGACATAGAGGAACTCTCAATGAAAGCACCAATGTCGGTGTCAAAATCGGCGGATCTCGGGTAGGGGGTCCCGAACTGTGCGTCTAGGCGTATGGTAACAGGAGACAAGGGATATGATGTTTTTACCCAGGTTCGAGCCCTCTTGGTGGAGGTAAAACCCTACTCATGCTTGATTAATATTGATGATATGGGTAGTACAAGAGTTGATCTACCACGAGATCAGAGAGGCTAAACCCTAGAATCTAGCCTATGGTATGATTGTTGTTCGTCCTACGGACTAAAACTCTCCGGTTTATATAGACACCGGAGAGGGCTAGGGTTACACAGAGTCAGTTACAACGGGAGGAGATCTTCATATCGTATCGCCAAGCTTGCCTTCCACGCCAAGGAAAGTCCCTATCCGGACACAGGACAAAGTCTTCAATCTTGTATCTTCACAGTCCGGGAGTCCGGTCAAAGGTCATAGTCCGGCCATCCGGACACCCCCTAATCCAGGACTCCCTCAACGGACAAGGGCCCGACGGGCACCTTCAATGCAGACGGAGCGCTTGTTGACTTCAATCCATGGACAGGCATCCACCAACCGCCGCACCAGACCGAAGTAGCTCCCAGGCATGGCTTCTTTAGGCCACAGCCGAACTATGAGGCCCTTCATGGCCTGTTCGGCCACCTTGTGGAGCTCGACCAGCTGCTTCAGCTGGTCGCTCAGGGGCACCGGATGTCCGGCCTCAGCATATTGAGACCAGAACACCTTTTCCGTCGAGCTCCCCTCCTCGGCTTGGTAGAACGCGGCAGCATCGAACACACTACGGGGCAGATTGGCGAACGCTCCTGGAGAGCTCCGGATTCGGGTAAGTAACAGATAATTCACTTTCACATGCTTGCTTTGCATAAAGAATGCCTTACCCGCCGCTATCTTCTTTATCGCTTCAATCTCCTGGAGGGCCTTCTGGGCTTCGGCCTTAGCGGCTTTGGCACTCTCAAGTGCCAAGGCGAGCTCGGACTCTCAAGTCTTCGAGTCATGCTCCAAACTCTCGTGTTTTTCCACGAGAGCCTGGAGCTCTTGCCGCACCTCCGCCACCCGCGCCTCCTGCTTCTCTCGCTCAGTGCGCTCCGCGGCCGCACTGTTTTCGGCCTTGGACACCGCTTCCTTCAGGGTCGCCACCTCGTTCGTGGCCCCTGCAATACTCACGTTATTCCTGTCATTTTTTGCAACCAAATCCTTTCTATAAGGTATTATTTTAATAAGGTATTACTTACCTTCCTTGTCCTCGAGCTGCTTCTTGGCAAGGCCGAGCTCGTTCTTGGACCGCTCGAGGCTCTCCTTCAATGCATTGACCTCTGCAGTCAGTGCGACAGAGGTCCTGCATTCCCATATTGACATATTTATGTTAAACTATTGCGTATATCTTTTTAGATCCTCAGTTCGACTTTTCTTTCCGAACACCGAACTAAGCATCAGGGGCTACTATCTATGCGGTAATATTCTTACATATCTGAAAAACTTACCTCGAAGCCTATTAGAAGGCTGGTACAGGCTTCAGTCAGCCCGCTCTTGGAGGACTGAACTTTCTGGATCACCGCACTCATGATAATGCAGTGCTCCTCATCGATGGAGGCGCCATTAAGCGCCTCCAACAAATTATCCGGCGCCTCCGGTTGGACAGAGGTCACTGGTGTCGCGGTCTTGCCCTTCTTACGAAGGGACCGCCTGTCGAACTCCGGAACCACTGAAGGTTCCGGTGCGGAGTCCGGCCCAGGGCCGAACTTAGAACCCATTGGGGTTTGATCCCCCTTATGCCCAAAGTCCGGGAGGTTGCCTTGCGGCACCTCCGGGACCTCCTCCTCCTGGCTGGGCCCCTTTTGGGACCCCACCTCGGTGTCATCAGCAGCGCAAGGAGAGGAGGCGACCGGAAGTGAAGTGTTGTTCACGTCCGACGGAGCCAGGGAGCCGCTCGTTGAAATGTCGAGCCCGTCCTTGGGCGGGCTGCAGGGTTGTATTGGGCGTTAGGAGATTCTATGCGACAAACAAAACGCCATGAATTATTTTGGTATCTGGACACTTACTATGTCGCTAGGGGCTTAGCCCTCGGTGGCCACTCCTCTTCGTCGTCGGCGGCGTTGGTGGAGTAGTCCGGAGGAAGGGTCCTTCCCTTCTTGCACCCTCCGGCCTCCCCAGTTGGGGAGGCCTTCCTTTTGTTCTCTCCCCCCGCTGGGGGAGAAGCCTCTTTTTTCTCCTCCTCGTCTTCGCGGGAGGAGTCCGCCTCGGAGTCATCGGACGATGAGTCCGATAACACCTGACGCCGGGAACTCTTTTGGGTTCCCGTGGCCTTCTTCTTGACCTTCTTATCCGGCACCACGTGAGGTGCCGGAACCAGCAGCCCCGTCAATCGGGCGTCTGTTGGGTCTTCCGGTAAGGGAGCCGGACAGTTAACCTGCCCGGACTTCTTCTGCCAGGCCTGTCAAAGGTAAGGGAGTTTAGATCCCGCATAGAGTCAAACTATGAAAAAACAAGTGTCCCGTAAAGGGTAAAATAGCTTACCTCGCCGGCTTGACGCTGCGAGCTGAATCCGTGATCTTCGGTAGCGGATGCGGGAGCCTCGGCGCCCTTGAATAGCACCTTCCAGGCATCTTCGTACGTAGTGTCGAAGAGCCTGCTCAAGGTTTGGTGCTGTGCCGGGTCAAACTCCCACAAGTTGAAGGCCCGTTGTTGGCACGGGAGGATCCTGTGGATGAGCATGACCTGGACTACGTTGACGAGCTTGATCTTCTTGTTCACAAGGTTTTGGATACATGTTTGGAGTCCGGTCAGCTCTTCCAAATCACCCCATGTCAGGCCCTTCTCTTTCCAGGAGGTGAGCCGTGTGGGGATGCCAGATCGGAATTCGGGGGCCGCTGCCCATTCAGGGTCACGCGGCTCGGTGATGTAGAACCACCCCGATTGCCACCCTTTGATGGTTTCCACGAAGGAGCCCTCGAGCCATATGACGTTGGGCATCTTGCCCACCATGGCGCCTCCGCACTTCGCCTGCTGGCCGCCCTCTACCTTCGGCTTGACATTGAAGGTCTTCAGCCATAAGCCAAAGTGGGGTTTGATGCAGAGGAAGGCCTCGCACACAACGATAAACGCTGAGATGTTGAGGATGAAATTCAGGGCCAGATCATGGAAATCCAGGCCATAGTAGAACATGAGCCCCCGGACAAATGGGTGAAGTGGAAAACCTAGTCTGCGGATGAAATGGGGAAGGAACACCACCCTCTCATGGGGCCTGGGGGTGGGGACGAGCTGCCCCTCGTCTGGAAGCCGGTGCGCAATGTCGTTGTGCAGGTATCCGGCTTTCCTCAACTTTTTGATGTGCCCCTCCGTGACGGAGGAGGCCATCCACTTGCCTCCCGCTCCGGACATGGCTGGGGAAGGTTGAGGCGAGATGTGCGGACTTGGGCGCTGGAGCTCGAGTGCGCGGAAATGGATGAGCAAAGGAGGAAGAAGGCGTAGGTGAAAAGGTGGATCCTTATCCCCTTATATGGAAGGACGAAGCTATGCGTCCCCCACCAGCCTGATAAAACTCGCTTGTCTCCCAAGCATCGTAATCAATGGCACGGTTGGATTACCCACACCCGTATTGATGAGAATCCCGGAATAAGGGGACACGATCTCTGCTTTGACAAGACGTGCCAAAGAAACCGCCTCGCTAAACACGCTGAGGTGGGACAGTAAAGACGATTCCAATAAAGGCTTGGCCATGGTGTGATGTCACGTCATACAATACATCAGCACATTGAATTTGTGTAAAGATTATTCTCTCTACGGTGGTATGTGGAACTTATTTTGTAGAGCCAGACACTATCCTTGTGTTCAAAATCTTCTATGAAGTATTCGGAGGAGGAACCCGCCTTGCAATGCCGAAGACAATATGCGCGCCGGACTCGTCGTCATTGAAGCCTGGTTTAGGGGCTACTGAGGGAGTCCTGGATTAGGGGGTGTCCGGATAGCCGAACTATCACCGTTGGCCGGACTCCTGGACTATGAAGATACAAGATTGAAGACCTCGTCCCGTGTCCGGATGGGACTTTCCTTGGCGTGGAGGGCAAGCTTGGCGATATGGATATGTAGATCTCCTACCATTGTAACTGACTCTGTGTAACCCTAACCCTCTCCGGTGTCTATATAAATCGGAGGGTTTTAGTCCGTAGGACGAACAACAATCATACCATAGGCTAGCTTCTAGGGTTTAGCCTCTTTGATCTCGTGGTAGATCCACTCTTGTACTACCCATATCATCAATATCAATCAAGCAGGATTAGGGTTTTACCTCCATCAAGAGGGCCCGAACCTGGGTAAAAACATCATGTCCCTTGTCTCCTGTTACCATCCGCCTAGACGCACAGTTCGGGAACCCCTACCCAAGATCCGCCGGTTTTGACACCGACACTTGCTCTCATCACAAATGAGATTGACGGATTAGGAAGTGAAGAGATGACCGATAGATTCATAATCAAGAAGATCCTAAGAGCCTTGGATGGAAAATATGATACCGTGTGCACATTGATCCAAATGATGCCCAACTACAAAGATCTCAAGCCAACAGAAGTCATTGGAAGAATTGTTGCTCATGATATGTCACTCAAGGATAAGGAAGAGCTTCACAACAAGTCAAGTCGTGCTTACAAAGCCTCATGTGATGCTCCTACATCATCAAGTGAGAAGCAAACCTTCAATGAAGAATTGAGCCTAATGGTGAAGAACTTCAACAAACTCTACAAGAGTAGAAGCAAGGAAAGAAGTTCCAAGTCAAGGTCCTACAATGACAAAAGATCTTCGAGTCGTGAATGTAATTGCTACAATTGTGGAAGATCCAAACACTACTCAAATGAGTGTACGGCTCCCTACAAAAGGAGAGAAGATTTACCTAAAAGAAGAAGTAGAAGAGAAGAATCACCACCAAGAGAGAGAAGGAGTAGAGATGATCGTTATGAATGAAGAACCTCCCGGAGAAGCAAGGATTCGGAAAGGAAGGACAAATCATCAAAGAGCTACACAAAGGGAAGACATCAAGCTCATGTTGGTGAATGGGTATCCGGCTCCGACTCCGACCATCACTCTGAGAGAAGTTATCACTCTGACTCCGAATATACTCAAGATTAAGGTGTTGCCGGTCTAGCACTTGTGTCAACCAACTCCTATGACATATTTGACTCACTAAATGAAGGAATTGGAAGATGCGTCATGGCTAAAGGCCCAAAGGTATCACACCCCAAGTATGTTGATTTCAATAGTGATGAAGATGACTTGTTAGGTGATGATGATTTACTTGTTGACAACTCTAGTGATGAATACTATGATGAAACATCAATTAAACATGCTAATCAAGATAAAACGAATGACAATGATAAGAAGAAGATTGAGCGTCTAACTAAAGAACTAAACACTCTTAAGTTAGCTCCTGAAACTACCTTGGAAGATCATCGAGAACTTTTAAAGACTCGTGAGAAGTTATTTGAAAAGCTCAACCTTGAGCAAGAGCATGAGTTTTTAAAGGCAATCAATGATGATCTTCGCAATAAAAGTTCTTCTTACATTGCTAAGCGTTTACTCCTATCTACTTACATGCCACAAGTAAAATCTAGCACCAAAAGTAAGAAAGATTCTTCTTCTAGTAGCAACAATAATCATGCTAAATCCAATGTTGTTGCTTCTAGTAGTTCTCTTGATTCCACTAATGATTCTCTTAGCCAAGTTACACTTGAGCAAGAAAATAGCTTATTGAAGGGAATTATAGAGAAAGGTGTTTACAAGATCCTTGTCGGAAGTAAGCAATTTGAGGAAATTGTACGCAAGCAAGGAAGGCACCGAAAGAATCAAGGTGTTGGTTTTGAATGAAAGTTCAATGCAAATGGAGTTGAGTGGGAATAAGATCAATACCCTAAGACGAAGTTTGTTCCTCAACAAGAGAAGTATGATCCTAATTCTTTTCAAGGGACACAAGCTCAAGATGATCTTCCACCTCAAGACCACAAGCAAAAAGGCAAGGACAACCTTCGAGAGGAAATTGATGCATTTGAAGAAGCTCCTAATACCTTTGTCAAGTGGGTTCCCAAGACTACATCAAGTTCTACTTTATCAAGTACGACTACAACCCCAAGGATTCCCATCAAGATGATGTGGATCCCGAAGAAGAAGAACTAGAGAGTTCTTGAGGGTTACTCCGCGAATACACTTCACTCACATCATTTTGGCAAGAACAAGTGCAAACAACTTCCACATCTTGCACTAGTTCAAGGAGTCACAAACCCTCTTGTTGGTAAGACAAGAGATAAGGTAACAAAAATGCTTTCATGGACATCATCTTGTGTGTACTTCACTCTATGTCTATGGATATCCTTGTTTGTTCCTTGTGGGACTAACCCGTGTTGGTATTGAAAGTGCAACTCACTCCAATGGATTGCTCCGAATGATCTACATCAACATTGAGCATCCACATCTTCAACGCCTACATGAAGTCATCAACGACAAAACCCAAGGTTAGTTCATCCCTCTTAGGGGGGATATCACATCTAGGGGGAGCTTTACTCTAAGAATTGAGCTAAAGCAACTCTAATGGTGTGAACACAACAATGCTTTATGTAAAAGTGGTAAACCCCACTTGTGCTTAAACGATGAGTATGACCTATGATCAAATGTTCTCATTTGACTCCTAAGTCAATATACTCATATATAGATGACCTAGTCATCGCAAATTTCTTGATAGATGCTAGAGTGTTTGTTCATGCTTTGCCACATATTTCATTTGCCATTTTATTCTGTGAGCATGTTGATTGCATATTTTACTCATTCGAGGACATCCACTTGTTGTTTTGATTGGCTCTTTCTCTTTTGCCAAGTGGATGGACAAGAATGCCTAAGAACCTTCTCTGGCTATCTATGCTTTTCTTGTCTCAAACTCTATTCATGCTACATCACAAAGTTTGATCAAGTCAGATTCGAACCACTCTGTGTGAGGAGCACTCGGAGTCCCCTATTCGTCATAGACTTAAACTTCCAAAACCTCTTTGTGCATTTCGGTCTGACCGAGTCATCCACTTAGGTCAAACCGAGTTCACTAAGTTGATCTAGGTTTTCATCTCGGTGCAACCGATTTGAACACTTCGGTCACACCGAGTTGCAGCAACCGCTCGTGATTCTGCAATCTCGGTGCCACTGAGATGTTCCGCTCAGTCACATTGATAGGGTCAGGATATAAATACCCACGGGTGAGATTTTGGAAAATTCTTCAAAACCCCTCAGTCCACACGTGTCCTGCTCTGCCTCCTCGGGTCTCCGGATCGCCTCCTCGCTGCCAGCGACCTCCCGCCGCTGGTTACTACCACTGTTGATGGAATCTGCTCCACCGCCGCCGCCGTAGCGAACACCCGCCGATCTAGGGTATGTGTTTAACCCCTTGTGCTATCTATTTAACTCCGATTCCTAGCACGAGGACAATGCCATGATTCTTGCCACGGATGAAATCAATCTATCCATCTAAATCTTCCTTAGGCCTAGATTGATTCGAAAATTTTAGGGTTAGCTCTCCGTAGAACTCATCTCGGACCGACCGAATCGTAGAAATCGGTCTCACCGATTTGGCTTAGGCCATTGCACATGCGCTTTTCAATCTGACCGAAAACTGCAAATCGGTGTGACCGAGTTCAATTCTCTGTGAAACCCTAGAAATCTCGGTGCCACCGAACTATGACTCGGTCTGACCGAGTTCACTAGTTTAGGTTCCAAATGTTGCTTCGGTATCACCGAGTTTATCAATTCGGTAGCTCCGAGATCATTTCCGTAGAGAACTAAAACTAAGATTTTTGACTCATTTGTTTTGCAAAACCTCTGTACTTTGTGATGCTCATCTACTCTACCTCATCTATAATCTATTCACAGGGTTTGTTGTCAGTTTGCCTGCAAGATGTCTGACCAGAGTGACAGCCTGAACAGATCTAAACAGCAAGAGCATTTGAGTGAGGGCACTAGCCCCTCAAGCAGCTATGATGAGGGCAGCAGGGGCACACCTAGTAACTTGTCTATGGCAGCTACTAGAGCAAGAAAGAAGAGAACCTCAGATTCTGAAGATGAATATTATGTTGCAGCTGGGGATGAGGCCATCTCAAAGAGGGAAGTGGTGAAGAAGGAGCTTGGCACTGCTGCATCTACAAAGCCTGGTTTGAACAAGAAGGCACCAGCTAGGAGAATCCCAACATCCAAGCCAAGAAAAGTTGCCACAGGACAAACCATGAAATTCACAATTGCATCTGATGATGAAGAGGCAGCTGGTGATGACAAGAAGAAGAGGGCAAGAACCACTACTGCAAAAGTTCTTGGCAAGTCAACTATGGTGAGACATCCATCTGATGAAGAGTAAGAGGAAGAGGATGTTGCTCCAGCACCTAAGGCACACAAGCTTATGGGAGATGCAATCAAGTGAGGGGCTGCTCCTAAGCCCAAATCTGCTCCCAAAGCTACAGCTCCAGCCACCAAGTCTGCACCCAAGAGAAGCGCAAGAAACATACCTGCAGAAGAGAAGAACAAGGCCCCAGTTCCTGAAGCTGAAGCCCAAGTGCTGAGAAAGCTCAAATCAAAGATCCCAGACCACGATGACACTCATCCAGTGGCAGAGGACATGAGCATCGGGAAGGATGCATGTCTGAGACTTTGGAGGAAAAGTGACCCTTATGTTGTGAGAAGGAGAACCGCTGATTACAGGTTCCACACCAAAGAACAACAAGACTTTTATGAGACCATTCTGCTTGACAAGAAGCCAATTGTCTGTGACATGAGATGGTTTGACTGGACATACATCAGAGAGAATGAAGATGACTTCCCATGTGTCTATGATAGCTTCAAGGCTTGTGGAGTTGACAAGTTTGTTGGTCAGAAGCTCACTAAGTGTAATGATGAGCTGATCATGCAATTCTGCTCCACTGCTCACTTCTATCCAGATGGCAGGATAGTATGGATGTTTGAAGGTACTAGGTACCAATCCACTGTTGATGAATGAGCCAAGTTGATAAATGCCCCAGCACCGCATGAGGATGACTTGGATGTGTATGCCAGAAGAAGAAAGACCACAACCCAATGGCAAGTATGTACAAGGCAATTCCTGATGAAGCCCTTGATTCTCATAAGTTGGGCTCAGTGAAGTTTCTGTTGTTTGGCCTGCCTACAATCAACACCATCCCGAGGCATACTCTTTTGCCCAAGTCTGTAGATCACAGGATGATAAGAGGACACTCAATCAACTTGCTGCACATTTTTATGTCCCTCAAAAGTTCAAGGTGACGAGTCTGATTGTAGAGACAATCAAGCGGAAACTTGCAGATCAGAAGAGGTCTTGTGGGTATGCTCCACAAATTCAGGTGTTCATCAACTCAAATATGGGCACAGGCACTTATTTGTTGGACAAGGAGCACTTACCTCTCAAGCCAGAATTTGAAGATAACACAGTGGTCATGGATGAGAATGATCCTTCATCAATGCAAGCACCTAAGAAGAGAGCAAAGGCAAGGGCAGAGAAAGCTGCAAAGATGCCAAGTGCAGAAGAGGCATCTCAGGAGTTCCTAAAGAGAAAACAAGATCAACTTGGATTTCTGATCCAATCCACCTTGAGGATTGAGAAGGGCTTGGCCACCCTGACTCAAAATCGGGAGAGTTTGGAGAGAATCATTGAGCAAAAATTCTATGATCTTGATGTCAAAGTAACTGAGATTCAGTCAACAGTAGAGCAGCTCCAGGAGGAAGCAAATGAGAAGAAAGGAAAGACAATAACAAATGTTTTTTAGCGAGTGCATTTTCCATGAGGTCGGAGGTCTGATGCAGTGCCTGTTCCTGATACTAGAGCAACCACATTTGCACCAGAAGCCACAACTTTAGTGCCACCTCCAGCAGCCACTCTACCAGCTCCAGCTACATCAACAGAAGCGTTCGTCCTGGGAGTCATCTCTACACCACCTCATGGAGACCAAGCCTGATAGACGCATATTACTATGCATATTTGAACTTTTGGTAACTTTTTGCCAAAGGGGGAGAAATATGTAAAGATCATAGTCTTCGAGAGAGTGTGTGTTGTTTTTTTGTCTGTCTTGCACTTTATTTGGTTGAACTTTATTGTGTGCTTGCTTGATACATTAATACATTATGTCTTTTGTGAGATACTTGGATGATCATGTGTTTGATCATATGCTACTTTAATATGTGCTTGAATGATATTATCTCTTATATCCATATATGATCATTCACTTTGCTTGGTGATGAGTGCATGCTTTTCATTGTTATCATTTTGAGCGCTCCACCAAGATGTATGTGACATGGAAGAGTGACTCATGATCCTAACAAATTGTTCATTTACAGTCCAAAGAAAATTTTAAAAGTGCACAAATTTAGGGGGAGCTCTTGCTTATCACATACTTCTCAAAGCGACGATGTATTTCAATCTTATTATCATTTGTCGAAGCTTTGATCTATATGTTGTCATCAATTACCAAAAAGGGGGAGATTGAAAGTGCCACTATGCCTGGGTGGTTTTGGTAATGTTTAACAACATATAGCTCATTGAACTAATGTTATTTCAAGATCAATATTTCAGGAAAGTTCAATGATTTGCATGGCATGGATTAGGAATGTGGACCCCTCAAAATGCTAAGGACAAAGGATTGGCTCAAGCTCTAAAGTTCAAGACTCTATATTTTACTTTTAGTGATCCAAGATCACATTGAGTCCATAGGAAAGCCAATACTATTAAAAGGGGATGAGGTGTTGCTTAATGGCTTGCTTGCTCTCAAAGTGCTTAGTGATATGCTCCAAAGGCCTCAACCACTTTCTCATATCCACATATGTCCCAAACCAAAAGTCAAACTCGGCCCCACCGATTTGATCTATCCGGCGCCACCTAGTTCAGTTAACATAGCCACTGCCAGAAACCCTAGTCACTTCGTCTAACCGATAGGGATCTCGGTCTCACTGAGATGGGATTGCAAACTCCTTATTTCCCTTCATAACATTACGGTCCCACAGAAATGAGCGATCGGTCCCACCGAGTTCGCAATGCAAACTCCCTGTTTCCTTTTCATAATGTTTCGGTCCCACCGAGATGAGCGAATCGGTCCCACCGAGTTTGCCTGACCAACTCTTTGGTTAGCTTATTACCAAAGTCGGTCCCACCAGGTGTGTGTAATCGGTCAAACCGAGATTACGTTATGCCCTAACCCTAATGATACCGGTCCCACCGAGTTGATGTGTCGGTCCCACCGAAATGCCTAATGGTCACATTATGAACTAAATCGGTCCAACCGAGTTTTCTGATTCGGTCCCACCGAGTTTGGTAAATTGTGTGTAATGGTTAGATTTTGTGTGGAGGCTATATATACCCCTCCACCCTCTCCTCATTCGTGGGGAAAGCCATCAGAACGAGCCTACACTTCCAGCATTCATTTTCTGAGAGAGAACCACCTACTCATGTGTTGAGACCAAGATATTCCAATCCTACCATATGAATCTTGATCTCTAGCCTTCCCCAAGTTGCTTTCCACTCAAATCTTCTTTCCACCAAATCCAATCCTACGAGAGAGAGTTGAGTGTTGGGGAGACTATCATTTGAAGCAAAAGAGCAAGGAGTTCATCATCAAAACACCATCTATTACCTTTTGGAGAGTGGTGTCTCCTAGATTGGTTAGGTGTCACTTGGGAGCCTCTGACAAGATTGTGGAGTTGAACCAAGGAGTTTGGAAGGGCAAGGAGATCACCTACTTCGTGAAGATCTACCCTAGTGAGGCAAGTCCTTCGTGGGCGATGGCCATGGTGGGATAGATAAGGTTGCTTCTTCGTGGACCCTTCATGGGTGCAGCCCTCCATGGACTCGCGCAGCCGTTAACCTTCATGGGTTGAAGTCTCCATCAACGTGGATGTATGGTAGCACCACCTATCGGAACCACGCCCAAAACATCCGTGTCTCCAATTGCGTTTGCACACTCCAATCCTATCCATTTACTTTCTTGCAAGTTGCATGCTTTACTTTCCGCTGCTCATATACTCTTTGCATACTTGCTTGAACTATATCTTGATTGCTTGACTTGTGCTAAGTTGCTAAAATCTGCCAAGAACTAAAATTGGGAAAAGGCTAGATTTTTAATTGGTCAAGTAGTCTAATCACCCCCCTCTAGACATATTTTCGATCCTACAGTCGCGAGCATCTTCCAACAGCCGGTGGAGAGGGTCGATCGCCATGATGAACAATAGAGGGCAGAGGGAGTCACCCTGCCTCAACCCCTTGCCATGCTTGAAGGAGGGCACAGGGATTCCATTGAGGAGGCATGAGGAAGAAGCAGAGCAGAACAGCAGTGCCATACAGTCCCTCCATTTAGATGGAAAATCCATCCACTGCATGAGGTCAAGCATGTATTCCCAGGAAATGGAATCGAATGCTTTGGCAATATCCAACTTGAAAAATAGAGCGCTTTTCTTGTGACGGTGCAACATCTTGATGCAGCTTTGAACACATAGATAGCTATCATGTATGCATTTGCCCTTCTAAAAAGTAGATTGCACCGGCGAGATGATGTCTCTGAGAACGCCTGCTAGCCTGATGGAGAGGACCTTGGAAATGAGCTTCACCACTGAGTGAATGAGGTTGATTGATCTGTAGTGACCCAGTTGATTTGCACCGTTCTTCTTAGGTAGCAGGGTGATGAGCGTGTTATTGATCTTTGTGAAATTCTGCCCAGCCAGCTGATGGAATTTGTGGAATGCCGCCATGATCTCATCTTGGATGACTGGCCAGCAGGACTTGTAGAATTGCCCCATGTGTTGGGGAACGTAGCATGCAATTTCAAAAAAAATCCTACGATCACACAAGATCTATCTAGGAGATGCATAGATACGAGAGGGGGAGAGTGTGTCCACATACCCTCATAGACTGAAAGCGGAAGCGTTATGTTAACGCGGTTGATGTAGTCGAACATCTTCATGATCCAACCGATCTAGCACTGAACGTACGGCACCTCTGAGTTCAGCACACATTCAGCTCGATGACGTCCCTCGAACTCTTGATCTAGCAGAGGGTCGGGGGAGAGTTTCGTCAGCACGACGGTGTGATGACGGTGTTGATGATGTGATCCGTGCAGGGCTTCGCCAAAGCACTACGATGATACTATCGGAGGAGTAAATGGTGGAGGGGGGCACCTCACACGGCTAAGACAATGTTGTGCCTTCGGGGCGCCCCTCTGCCTCCGTATATAAAGGAGGAGGGGCGGAGGAAGCTGTCGGTGTCAAAACCGGCAGATCTCGGGTAGGGGGTCCCAAGCTATGCGTCTTAGGATCGATGATAACATGAGCACGGGATCTTACCCAGCTTTGGGCTCTCTTGATGAGATAATACCCTGCATGCTGCTTGATTGACTTTAATGAGTATAGGGGTTAAAAGAGTTGATCTACCCCGAGAACATATGTTGTGGTCTAAACCCTAGAGGTATGGTGAGTAATGTCAGAATAATCTATCGACTAGCCTGGCCTCAGTTTATATAATGTACCAGAGGCCTAGGATAACAAGAGTCCTAGCCGAATACGCCGGTGGGGAGGAGTCCTTGTCTTGATCACCAAGTCTTCTAGAATCTTCCTTGTGTATACTTCGGCTATCTGTACTGGCCCATGAGTAAACGGCCATGGGGGTCCTCGGCCCAATCCAACTGATTGGGAGACGATGTGGTGAGTACCCCGTAGTCCAAGACACCGTCAGTAGCCCTCTGAACCGGTCTTCAAGTTGGGGATGCTCCTTGTTTCTTTCGAACTGTTCTTCATCTTCGGTCGTCGGTCTTGAAAACTGGTTCAACAAATCTTCTTATCTTCGATCTTGAGGATCGCCGAAGTAAATCCGAAGAGTTTACACGTCGGGTATCTAAGGAGCCCCTTTAAGTTATCGGCCTTTATCAATGCCTGGTTATTTTTTACGCCACACCTCGGTTTTGAAGTTGTTCCCGGGCGCGGTGTCCTCTTGCATCCGAGCTCCAACGTCGGACTGTATCTGAGCTCCAACGCTGGACTGTATCCAAGCTCCAACGCCAGACTGTATCCGAGGTGTCATAGATCACCTTGGCTTGAAGAAGTTTAAAGGAGGTTAGCTGAGCTTAATGCCGAAAATGCCTTCTATGGAGCCAGCCACTGGCGCCCAAGCTTTATGCCGAACTGCTTCCGAGGTGGTGCACCACCCTGACTGTGGGCTGTTTTTTTATGGTGCAATTTATTCTCTATCGAGATATATAGCCAGTAGCCCTCAAGGTGTGTGCGTCAGTCTAAAACCCGGGATGCACCTGAGGGAAAACATGAAACCACTGATCCTAGTAGCCCCTGAGACTTAGGTCGATGCGCGAAATCTGCATGAGGATCAACTCCTAGCTCGGCAGCATACATAGGAATAGAAACGCAATGTAATATATTAGAGATAATAGTGATCGGAGAACGGGACCTTGAGAGAGGGTCTTGAGAAGTTGTAATATACTAGCTTGATGCCGAAAAGGTCCATATGGTACCTATTGTTGTCCGAAGACGCGTTTGCGCATAGATCAGTCAAGCCGAACACTGAGCACTTTGAATTTTCTGCATTGAATAGGCAATGTAGTAGCCCCCGAGACACTGGTCGGGTGGCAACACCAGATCAGGGGATAGATGTGCCCCTTTAATATTTGTAAATAATAAGCCCGAAGCCCAGTAGCCCTCGAGCTTTAATGCGGGAATGGGTGGCCGAATTAAGGATCGATATCCATAGTATAATCACAAATTATGTGTAATGACTCTATGTATCCAAGTACTATACATCATTAATGCTCGGATCCGCATTGTACAAAACTTTGTTGACCGACCATCGGCTTCAACCTCTTCGGCTAGTAGCTGAGGAGTGTTTTCCTACTTTATGAAACCGGAAAACAAGGCAATCCGGCCATACGGTTTTATAAAAAAAGGTACACGAAGAGATATGTTATATTACGTAATGTAAGAAACATCTTCCAAGGTAAATAGTCCCGCTATCGGTTCCTTTCTTTGGGTCGTCATGCTTATCATGATCATGAAACCTCACCTCCGGTCAATGTGGGAGGAAAATATTGAGGATTTAGTTCGGGAAAAGTTCCCGAACTCTATGTTATTAATGAACCAAAATTTTAACTTCCATCGCTTCCAACCAATGTGATTCTTTAAGATTGCTAGCTTTTGGCTTCACCCAGTCTGAGGTACTTACTTGGATGACCCGGTAGTAACAATCACAGAGGTGCTCCCTTTACCACCTAGCCGAACAATCGGGAACGTAGGGGTAAGCACAGGAGCCAGGCAACCCAGCTGGGCCAAAATCTTAAGTCAAATTGATGCATATTTATGGATTTATAATGATGATTACGGAAGGCGGCTCTTGTATATTAAATACAAATGCCGGTGATATGTTTATATTGACTCCGTTGCGACCGTTTATCAGTTGAAAGTGGCCCATCGTCGGCTTCTACCCCTTTGTAGATACTACGCAGGGTGTTTCCACAATAACAAGACAACCCTTAGTCGATGTCTCGGTGCCCGAAGGCGGTTGTGTTAGCGAGAACGAGGCAATCAGATATGCGGGCTTTATAAATTTCACTTAGTCATAGGAGCTTTAAACTGGGGAGGCTAGCTACGAGCCACCGGTTAGTGTTCGGCGACAGCCAAGGTCAAGCCATAAACAATTCGGCCAATGTTATGAATGGCCCGTCATTTATCATAGTCATCGGATCACTGACCAGTTTACACTAATTGTGACAGTCAGTTTTTGGCTTTCTCCACTGAGGTGCTTAACCATGCGAGCTGGAAGCACAATCGTAGTGGTTCTCCCTTTGCACACCTAGCCGAACAAAGCGGAACGTAGGAGGCAAGCACAGGAGCCGGACAACCCAACTATTGACCGAAGACACAATTTGAAACAGATGCATATATAGCAATATCCAAGAATGTTTTTGCCGAATCCCTAAAGGTGTCCGGCATTGCACCGCGAGACTTGTGCTGGAAACACACAAATAGTCTAAAAGTGCCATAAGCTTTGGAAAACCAAAAAATGTCAGTAAAAACTTGACATCCAAACAAGATCAAGTGTTCGGTGGCAATCCGAAAATTGGAAAAAAATTGTGCTTCTGTCGTGCTTTAACATGACACATCCGATCTCAAGACTTCACGCGGGTCAGCCCTTTGCAATGACCCAGAAGGAAACACATTTACTATAAAATAGCTCATATAAATTTTAAGAGCCCCCAAGTGACTTGGGTAAAAGAATTTTATGTATGATGATTGTATGTAGCAAAGTACTTATATCACATTTGTGTTCACCCGAACTTTGAACCTGTCTTAACCGACCGTCGGCTTCCCCCTCTTCGGTTAAGGACCGAAAAGTGCTATGTACTCCACCTGTCGAGAATATCGACGGTGTTTCCGATAACCAGGCAATCAGGCCATAAGGCTGTAACAGACAAAGCGCGCTCAGGGAACTTATGCTATATTACTAACCAAGTGTAATAAGCATCTTCGAAGAAAATAGTACCTCCACCGATACCTTTCTTCGGTTGCTCATTGTTACTATGAAACTTGTGCAATAGATTTTTTGTACTCATGAGTTCCGTAATGTGCCGACCATGATTGAAAACAATAAGAGCGCTAGCTTTCGGCTTCACCCAGTCTGAGGTCCGAGCTCAGATGAACCGGTCGTGACATTCGCAGAGGTGCTCCCTTTAATCCCTAGCCGAACAATCGGAAACGTAGGGGTAAGTACAGGAGCAAGGCAACCCAGCTTGCGGAACACTTAAGTCAATATGGTGCATATTGTGGCGTAATACACGAACAAGGAACGAAGCCGTATAAGTATAATCATATGCAAGAGGAAAGGCTTCATAAAGGAAGCCCCCAAATAATGAGGTATTTGAATTT
This sequence comes from Triticum aestivum, assembly GCF_018294505.1. Classification (NCBI taxonomy): domain Eukaryota; kingdom Viridiplantae; phylum Streptophyta; class Magnoliopsida; order Poales; family Poaceae; genus Triticum; species Triticum aestivum. Next base: position 639,352,917 of record NC_057804.1, on the reverse strand, counting down.
GTGTGTCACAAACAAAGTTATGACAAGGAACTTTTGTCACAAACAACTTTTTGCCAAAAAAAAGTATAATGCTTGGTCGAACCGGACAAAAGTTAAAACAGAATGTCTTTGAGCATGAGAGCGACTTAGCTGGTTAATGTTCTCGGTGTTTATGACGTGATTCGGGCTTGTGGCGGGACGAAGATGCCCATTGACCTGTGACAGATCCGACAAGGTTCGCAGTCCTCGGCATGGCCAAGGTCCAGCCCCCAAGCCTGAGGTGTCCGAGCAAGGAGTTCGGCACTCCGGGGTAGTGACCGCGTAACACAGTCAAAATCAATTACCTGCACACATAAAACAGTGTGGTCGAGGAAATAATATATATATATATATATAATCCTTGCATAATTGATTTACGCAAAAATAATTTATTTAAAGAGATGTGGCCTGGCGCCAAGGCCAATGTCGATGCAGGGCATCGGCGTGACGCAGTGAAGGCGTGACAAAGCCCGAATTCACAGGTCGATCTGAGTTTTGGATACGGCATTCGCCGAACTATGCATGGAAACTGACCGAACCACCACGCAAGCATTGTTAATGTGGCCACCATTTGATAGACCTATGTATAGATGATGGAACAAAGCAGAGTAATAATTCTTTGGGAAAAATAAACCCAAACAAGCAAAAATTGCTAGGATTAATAGCACCTAGTTTATTTGTTGTAGCGGTCCGAAGAAAGGTTAGTCCCAAAATTGGGACTCGATCCGCACACCCATTGCCTGATGGGTGATGAAGCGAAGGCATGACGATGCTGGCAAAGGTTGGCTTGTCGAGGCAAAGCCCATGGTCCAGCTGATGTGATGAAGCTGGTCGGTCGGTGATGCCAAAGTCTCCGAAGTAAGTTCATGAAGGGATGAAAAAGCCCCCGGTCCAAGCGAGGAGACGGAGCAGGTCGATGAGGAGATGTTGCAGCTGCCATGTCAGCCGAGGTGTTGAAATAGTTTGGCGTGATGGACATCGGCTTGATGAAGCAACGGTTCGGCCATGCCGATGCAGGTTGTAACTTGTGACGTGGTCAATCCTGGCTTGATGAAGTGACCATGCGATGATGCCGGTGTACCCGCTCCGTGTAATACATGGGGCGCGACATTGGTGACGATTTATCCTTCGCGATGCCGAACTATTGTTCGGCTGGCCGAGATGATGATCCAAAGAAGTTGAGCTCGGCTCAACAAAGCGATGACGTGTCTAGCGCAGGTCGGCCGCCGTGGAGTGATGTTGTCGGGCTGGTTTGACACCTGCGTGACGGTGAAGATTATATTGGAAAAATGCTTATAATATTAGTGGGATGTGTTTGAGAATAAAACACAATACTCCATACAAAAACTTCCTTCAAAAAGGATGTCTGAAATCCCGTTCATAAAGAAGATGAACTTGGGTCGGATTCGTTCTCGCGTAGAAAACAGATCCGAAAAGTGATGCACTAATCTGAAGGTTCCCAGAGTTTGGTGGGTCGGATCGAGCTGAATTTTTGACAGGTGGTAGATATAGGAATTCCGCAGCCGATCAACGGTTGGATCTTCCAAAGGATGTCCGAGCTAGATGCTGGACACCATGCTCCAAACTTGTCCGGATTCCCGTCTAGATTTGACAGTGCTCCGGTATATCGGAGATTGCTAGAGATTCCTCCATCGGAACTCGACGAAATTTTCCAGGGTTGTTGTAGACTCAATTCTCCATGATCCCACCGAAGCAATTGTTAAAACGACACTCGAGGAGGCGGTGGCGGCGAATACAAGTTCGATGTCCAGAAAAACAGCACGGTCGCCCGGGGGCAATGTTGACGTTGAGCCCCCGAGCTCCGAGGATAATTTCTCCATGATCATGATAGAGATCGGAGTTGATGTTGATGAAGTTCCTCCTCCGAACATAACGATCAGAGGTGGGCGCAGTCCTTGGTTAAGCCAAGGTGACCAGTCAAGCTGGTGACGAAGAAGTCGACGTCGCAGTTGATCTGCAGTCGAGCCATTGATCCTTTTTGCCGATCACACGGCGGAACTCTCAATGAAAGCACCATTGTCGGTGTCAAAACCGGAAGATCTCGGGTAGGGGGTCCCAAGCTGTGCGTCTTGGGATCAATGGTAACATGAACACGGGATTTTACCCAGCTTCGGGCTCTCTTGATGAGATAATACCCTACATGCTGCTTGATTGACTTTAATGAGTATAGGGGTTACAAGAGTTGATCTACCCCGAGATCATATGTTGTGGTCTAAACCCTAGAGGTATGATGAGTAATGTCATAATAATCTATCGACTAGCCTAGCCTCAGTTTATATAATGTACTAGAGGCCTAGGATAACAAGAGTCCTAGCCGAATACGCCGGTGGGGAGGAGTCCCTGTCTTGATCACCAAGTCTTGTAGAATATTCCTTGTGTATACTTCGGCTATCCGGACTGGCCCATGAGTAAACGGCCATGGGGGTCCACGGCCCAATCCAACTGATCGGGAGACGACGTGGTGAGTACCCCGTAATCCAGGACACCGTCAGCAGCCGGCCTAAGGGCGCGCCAAGTGTGGGGAGTCCTACTAGGACTCCCACTCCTAGTAGGATTCCCCCTTCCTTTCCGGAGAAGGGGAGAAGGGGAAAGAGGTGGAGGAGAAGAAGGAAAGGGGGGGGCACGCCCCCCACCCCTAGTCCAATTTGGTTTGAGCTTGGGGGGCGCGCCTCCACCTGGCCGATGGCCTCCTGTCTCCACTAGGGCCCATGAAGGCCCAATAGTCCCCCAGGGGGTCCCGGTAACCTCCCAGTACTCCGAAACTTATCTGATACTTCTGGAAACCATTCCCGTGTCCGAATGTAACCTTACAATATATCAATATTTACCTCTCATCCATTTCAATACTCCTTGTCATGTCTGTGATCTCATCCGGGACTCCGAACAAACTTCGGTCACCAAAACACATAACTCATAATACAAATCGTCATCGAACGTTAAGCGTGCGAACCCTACGGGTTCGAGAACTATGTAGAATTGATCGAGACACATCTCTGGTCAATAACCAATAGCGGCACCTGGATGCTCATATTGTCTCCTACATGTTCTACGAAGATCTTTATCGGTCAAACCGCATAACAACATACGTTGTTCCCTTTGTCATCGGTATGTTACTTGCCCAAGATTCGATCATTGGTATCTTCATACCTAGTTCAATCTCGTTACCGGCAAGTCTCTTTACTTGTTTTGTAATGCTTCATCCCACAACTAAATCATTAATCACATTGCTTGCAAGGCTTATAGTGATGAGCATTACCGAGAGGGCCCAAAGATACATCTTCGATACACAGAGTGACAAATCCTAATCTCGATCTATGCCAACCCAACAAACACCTTCGGAGACACCTATAGAGCATATTTATAATCAACCAGTTATGTTGTGACATTTGATAGCACACAAGGTGTTCCTCTGGTATTCGGAAGTTGCATAATGTCATAGTCACAGGAACATGTATAAGTCATGAAGAAAGCAATAGCAATAAAACTTAATAGTCGTTATGCTAAGCTAACGGATGGGTCTTGTCCATCACATCATTCTCTAATGATGTGATCCCGTTCATCAAATGACAGCACATGTCTATGTTCAGGAAACATAACCATCTTTGATTAACGAGCTAGTCAAGTAGAGGCATACAAGAGACACTATGTTTTGTCTGTGTATTCACACATGTACTAAGTTTCCGGTTAATACAATTCTAGCATGAATAATAAACATTTATCATGATATAAGGAAATATAAAAAATAACTTTATTATTGCCTCTAGGGCATATTTCCTTCATCGTGAACCCGTATGGGCCCGGGGCCTTTTCAGGTGGGGAGGCGATGATCGTCGCCCACACCTCCACGATAGAGAAAGGGGAAACAAGCCCCCGATCATCAATCTGTGGGATGTGGATCGCATCCCAGTTTATCACTTTCTGACGTTGCTCCCGTTGCCCAATCCCAGTAGCAAAGTGCTCGAACACCGCCTCTTCTTTAGCAGAATGATCAAATAATTCTCTGTTGCTCACTATCAAGGAGTGGATTAAGTTTTTCCGTCTACGGGCTCGCATCTTAGCATGAAATAGCTTAGTGTTAGTGTCGCCTGCATGCAGCCAGCCAATCCTAGAAGCTTGCCTCTTCCTAGCTCTGTCAATTGCGGCTATGCCCAACACTTTGATCTTCAGCTGCTTCCTGAGGTGAAATTCAGCGCTGGAGAGTTTTCTGAATTCCTGGGTTGTATCAAGCCTCAGAATCACCTCATTGGCGATGTGGAACTGCAATTTCGTCTTGCCACAGGTGGCCTTACTCCAAATTTTCAGATCATCCGCCACTCTGGTCAGTCTCCTCTTGATCCTGACGAAAGGGCAGTCGTGGTTGACTGGTCGGTGCCAAGCATGTTGTACAGTTTCAAAGAAGTGAGGAAACTTCGGCCATAAGTTTTCGAACCTGAATCGGGCTAGTCTGAAGGGAGCAGTGGCTTTGGTGAGCAGCAGCAGGCAGTGGTCCAAGAAGGAAGTTGAGGCGACAGTCAGAATGAAATCCCAGTGATTTTCCTCCCACTAAGAATTGCAGAAAAATTTGTCAATGCTGTAGAGAGTGGGATCTTCTCTTTCGTTGCTCCAGGTGTATCTACGATTCTTGCATTTGATCTCTCTCAAATCTTCTGCAACAATTGCTCTCCCGAATTTTCCCATCATCCTCATGTTCAGTTTAGAGTTGTTCTTGTCCCTAGCCTAGTAAATCATGTTAAAATCTCCATTGATTAACCATGGTTCTCCCGCCGGAGGCGCTGCGTCAGCTAGCTCTATGAGTAATGCCTCCTTTGGTGCATCATCAATCGGCCCGTAAACAGTGGTAAGCCAAAACCCTACACTAGTGGAGAGAAGATATACCCTAGCCGTGATCGCGAATCTACCTATCCTATGGGACGTGATGTCGACTACTAGCTTGTCCCAGAAGATCGTCACGCCTCCTCTCATACATACCGCCGGCAAAACAATGCAGCCCTGAAGATTTGGGCCTCCCACCTCGCATGCCATAAGATGACCATGATTCTATCTTAGTTTCCTGGAGACAAAGCACCGATACTCTATGTGCCTGAACTACATCGCGGATTGCCGAGCGATGAGCTGGGCAGTTCAAGCCACGAATGTTCCAGGACATGTAGTTTAGCTGATCGTCATTCATGGGGACACCATGCAGTTCTCCGTCGTCTACACTTACTAATGGGAAACAAACAACACACCTTACAACGATCTGGGGGGCGACGGCAGCCACCAGAAGGGCCAAAACCCCGTCGTCGACAAACTAACCACAATCTTAGCACCTGACACATAACAACTAGACCTAACTCTAACTGCTTTAAGGCCAGCCGACGACGAAGACTAAATGCATAATCTCATAGTCAGAGGAACATGTATAAGTCATGAAGAAATCAATAGCAATAAAACTTAATGATCATTATGCTAAGCTAACGGATGGGTATTGTCCATCACATCATTCTCTAATGATGTGATCCCATTCATCAAATGACAACACATGTCTATGGTCAGGAAACATAACCATCTTTGATTAACGAGCTAGTTAAGTAGAGGCATACTAGGGGCACTATGTTTTTTCTATGTATTCACACATGTACTAAGTTTTTGGGTAATATAATTCTAGTATGAATAATAAACATTTATCATGATATAAGGAAATATAAATAACAACTTTATTATTGCCTCTAGGGCATATTTCCTTCAGTCTCCCACTTGCACTAGAGTCAAAAATCTAGTTCACATCACCACGTGATTTAACACCAATAGTTCACATCTGTATGTGATCAACACCTGTAGTTCACATCGCCATGTGACCAACAACCAAAGGGTTTACTAGAGTCAATAATCTAGTTCACATTGCTATGTGATTAACACCCAAAGAGTACTAAGGTGTGATCATGTTTTGCTTGTGAGAGAAGTTTAGTCAACGTCTGCAATATTCAGAGTCGTATATATTTTGCAAATTTTCTATGTCTACAATGCTCTGCATGGAGCTACTCTAGCTAATTGCTTCCACTTTCAATATGTATCCAGATTGAGACTCGGAGTCATCTAGATCGGTGTAAAGCTTACATCGACGTAACTCTTTATCACCTCCATAATCGAGAAATACTTCCTTAGTCCTCTTAGCTAACTAAGGATAACTTTGACCGATATATAGTGATCCACTCCTGGATCACTATCGTACCCCCTTGCCAAACTCATAGCAAGGCTAAGAAATGTTCTGGTGCATAGCATGACATACTTTATAGAACCTATTACTGAGGCATAGGGAATGACTTTCATTCTCTTTCTATCTTCTACTATGGTCGGATTTGAGTCTTACTCAACTTCACACCTTGTAATACAGGCAAGAACTCCTTCTTTGAGTCATCCATTTTGAACTCTTCCAAAATCTTGTCAAGGTATGTACTTATTGAAAAATCTTATCAAGCGTCTTGATCTATCTCTATAGATCTTGATTCTCAATGTGTAAGCAGCTTCACCGAGGTCTTTCTTTGAAAAACTCCTTTCAAACTCTCCTTTATGCTTTCTAGAAAATTCTACATCATTTTCGATCAACAATATGTCATTCACATATACTTATCAGAAAGGCTGTAGTGATCCACTCACTTTCTTGTAAATACAGGCTTCATCGCAAGTCTGTATAAAACTATATGATTTGATCAACTCATCAAAGTGTATATTCCAACTCCGAGATGCTTGCACCAGTCCACAGATGGATCGCTAGAGCTCGCACACTTTGTTAGCACCTTTAGGATTGACAAAAACTTCTGGAATGCATTTTTGATATCCATTTGCTAGATTTCATAAAATGTGGCAATTGCTAACATGATTCGGACAGACTTAAGCATCACTACAGGAGAGAAAGTCTCATAGTAGTCAACTCCTTGAACTTGTAGAAAACCCTTTTGCGACTAGGCGAGCTTTCTAGATAGTAACACTACTATCAGCGTTCGTCTTCCTGTTGAAGATCCATTTATTCTCAATGGCTTTTCAATCATTGGACAAGTCCACACTTTGTTCTCATACATGGATCCTATCTCAGATTTCATGGCCTCAAGCCATTTCGTGGAATCTGGGCTCATCATTGCTTCCTCATAGTTCGTAGGTTCATCATGGTCTAGTAACATGATTTCCAGAATAGGATTACCATACCACTCTGGTGCGGACCGTACTCTGGTTGACCTACGAGGTTTGGTAGTAACTTGATCTGAAGTTTCATGATCATCATCATTAGCTTCATCACTAATTGGTGTAGGAATCACTGGAACTGATTTCTATGATAAACTACTTTCCAATTCGGGAGAAGGTACTATTACCTCATCAAGTTCTACTTTCCTCCTACTCACTTCTTTTGAGACAAACTCCTCCTCTAGAAAGGATCCATTCTTAGCAACGAATAGCTTGCCTTCGGAACTGTGATAGAAGGTGTACCCAACTGTTTCCTTTGGGTATCCTATGAAGACGCATTTTTCTGATTTGGGTTCGAGCATATCAGGTTGAAGCTTTTTCACATAAGCATCACATCCCGAAACTTTGAGAAACGACAGCTTAGGTTTGCTACCAAACCATAGTTCATACGGTGTCGTCTCAACGGATTTTGACGGTGCCCTGTTTAAAGTGAATGCAACTGTCTCTAATGCATAACCCCAAAACGATAGTGGTAAATCGGTAAGAGACATCATAGATCAGACCATATCCAATAAAGTGCAGTTACGACGTTTGGACACACCATTACGCTGTGGTGTTCCAGGTGGCGTGAGCTGTGAAACTATTCCACATTGTTTTAAATGAAGGCCAAACTTGTAACTCAAATATTCTCCTCCACGATTAGATCATAGAAACTTTATTTTCTTGTTACGATGATTCTCCACTTCACTCTGAAATTCTTTGAACTTTTCAAATGTTTCAAACTTGTGTTTCATTAAGTAGATATACCCATATCTGCTTAAATCATCTGTGAAGGTCAGAAAATAACGATACCCGCCACAAGCCTCAACACTCATTAGACCACATACATCGATATGCATTATTTCCAATAATTCATTAGCTCGTTCCATTGTTCCGGTGAATGGAGTTTTAGTCATCTTGCCCATAAGGCACGGTTCGCAAGTATCAAATGATTCATAATCAAGTGATTCCAAAATCCCATCATCATGGAGTTTCTTCATGCGCTTTACACCTATGTGACCTAAACGGCAGTGCCACAAGTATGTTGCACTATCATTATCAACTTTGCATCTTTTGGCATCAATATTATGAATATGTGTATCACCATGATCGAGATTCAATAAACCATCAACATTGGGTGCATCACCATAGAAGGTTTTATTCATGTAAACAGAATAACAATTATTCTTTGTCTTAAATGAATAACCGTATTGCAAAAAAGATGATCTAATCATATTCATGCTTAACGCAAACACCAAATAACATTTACTTAGGTTCAATGCTAATCTCGAAAGTATAGGGAGTGTGCGATGATGATCATATCAATCTTGGAACCACTTCCAACATACATCGTCACTTCACCCTCAACTAGTCTCTGTTTATTCTGTAACTCCTGTTTCGAGTTACTACTAGTAAGGTACCGAACAAATAGCAACCGAACAAATATCAAATACCCAGGGACTACTCCGATCATAGCAACCGAACAAATATCAAATACCCAGGGACTGCTCCGAACACTAGTAAGGTATACATCAATAACATGTATATCAAATATACCTTTGTTCACTTTGCCATCCTTCTTATCCTCCAAATGTTTGGGGCAGTTCCGCTTCTGGTGACCATTTCCTTTGCAGTAGAAGCACTCAGTTTCAGGCTTGGGTCCAGCTTTGGGCTTCTTCCCGGGAGTGACAACTTGCTTGCCATTCTACTTCAAGTTCCCTTTCTTTCCCTTTGCCCTTTTTCTTGAAACTAGTGGTCTTGTTAAACATCAACACTTGATGCTCCTTCTTGATTTCTGCCTCCGCAACCTTTAGCATTGCGAAGAGCTCAAGAATTGTCTTTTCCATCCCTTGCATATTATAGTTGATCACGAAGCCTTTATAGCTTGGTGGGAGTGATTGAAGAACTCTGTCAATGACACTATCATCAGGAAGATAAACTCCTAGCTGAGTCAAGTGGTTATAGTACCCAGACATTCTAAGTATGTGTTCACTGACAGAACTATTCTCCTCCATCTTGCAGATATAGAACTTGTTGGAGACTTCATATCTCTCAACTCGGGCATTTGCTTGAAATATTAACTTCAACTCTTAGAACATCTCATATGATCCATGACGTCCAAAACATCTTTGAATTCCCGATTCTAAGCTGTAAAGCATGGCACACTGAACTATCGAGTAGTCATCAACATGCGACTGCCAGGCATTCACAATGTCTGCAGTTGCTGGGCAGGTGGTACACCTAGCGGTGCTTCAAGGACATAATTCTTCTGTGCAGTAATGAGGATAACCCTCAAGTTACGTAACCCAGTTCGTGTAATTGCTACCATCGTCTCTCAACTTAGCTTTCTCTAGGAATGCATTAAAATTCAAGGGAACGGTAGCATAGGCCATTGATCTACAACAACATAGATATGCAAAAAACTATCAGGACTAAATTCATGATAAATTAAAGTTCAATTAATCATATTACTAAAGAATTCCCACTTAGATAAACATCCCTCTAGTTATCTAAATGATCACACGATCCATATCAACTAAACCATGTCCGATCATCATGTGAGATGGAGTAGTTTTCAATGGTGAACATCTCTATGTTGATCATATCTACTATATGATTCACGTTCGATCTTTAGGTCTCAGTGTTCCGAGGCCATATCTGCATATGCTAGCCTCGTCAAGTTTAACCCGAGTATTCTGCCCGAGCAAAACTGGCTTGCACCCGTTGTATGTGAACATAGAGCTTATCACACCCGATCATCGCGTGGTGTCTCGGCACGACGAACTGTAGCAACGGTGCATACTTAAGGAGAACACTTGTACCTTGAAATTTAGTGAGGGATCATCTTATAATGCTACCATCGTACTAAGCAAAATAAGATGCATAAAAGATAAACATCACATGCAATCAGAATATGTGACATGATATGGCCATCGTCATCTTGTGCCTTTGATCTCCATCTCCAAAGCACCGCCATGATGTCCATTGTCATCGGCTTGACACCTCGATCTCCATCGTAGCATCATTGTCGTCTCGCCAACTATTGCTTATACCACTATCGCTACCACTTAGAGATAAAGTAAAGCAACTACATGGCGATTGCAATTCATACAATAAAGCGACAACCATCTGGCTCCTGCCAGTTGTCGATAACTCTGTTACAAAACATGATCATCTCTTACAACAATTTATATCACATCATGTCTTGGCCATATCACATCACAACAAACCCTGCAAAAACAAGTTAGACATCCTCTACTTTGTTGTTGCAAGTTTTACGTGGCTGCTGCGGGCTTCTAGCAAGAACCATTCCTACCTACGCATCAAAACCACAACGATTTTTCATCAAGTGTGTTGTTTTAACCTTCAACAAGGACCGGCCGTCGTCAAACTTGGTTCAACTAAAGTTGGAGAAACAGACACCCGCCAGCCACCTGTGTGCAAAGCACGTCGGTAGAACCAGTCTCATTAACACGGTCATGTAATGTCGGTCTGGACCGCTTCATCCAACAATACCGCCGAATTAAAGTAAGACGTTGGTGGTAAGCAGTATGACTATTATTGCCCACAACTCTTTGTGTTCTACTCGTGCATATCATCTACGCATAGACCTGGCTCGGATGCCACTGTTGGGGAACATAGCATGCAATTTTAAAAAAAATCCTACGATCATGCAAGATATCTAGGAGATGCATAGCAACAAGAGGGGGAGAGTGTGTCCGCGTACCCTCATAGACCGAAAGCGGAAGCTTATGTTAATGCGGTTGATGTAGTCGAACGTCTTCACGATCCAACCGATCTAGCACTGAACGTACGACACCTCTGAGTTCAACACCCATTCAGCTCGATGATGTCCCTTGACCTCTTGATCCAGCAGAGGGTCGAGGGAGAGTTTCGTCAGCACGACGGTTGATGACAGTGTTGATGATGTGATCCGTGCAGGGCTTCGCCTAAGAACTATGATGATACTATCGGAGGAGTAAATGATGGAGGGGGGCACTGCACACGGCTAAGCCAATGTTGTGCCTTTGGGGTGCCCCTCTGCCCCCGTATATAAAGGAGGAACAAAGGAGGCAGCCGGCCTAGGGGCGCGCCAAGGGTGGGGAGTCCTACTAGGACTCTCAGTCCTAGTAGGATTCCCCCTTCCTTTCCAGAGAAGGGAGAAGGGGAAAGAGGTGGAGGAGAAGAAGGAAAGGGGGGTCGCGCCCCCACCCCTAGTCCAATTCGTTTTGGGCTTGGGGAGTGCACGCCTCCACCTGGCCACCGGCCTCCTCTCTCCACTAGGGCCCATGTGTTGGGGAACGTCGTAATTTCAAATTTTCCTACGCACACACAAGATCACGGTGATGCATAGCAACGAGAGGGGAGAATGTTGTCCACGTACCCTCGTAGACCGAAAGCGGAAGCGTTATGACAATATGGTTGATGTAGTCGTACGTCTTCATGATCGACCGATCCTGGTACCGAACGTATGTCACCTCCGCGATCTGCACACGTTCAATTCCGTGACATCCCATGAACTCCGATCTAGCATAGTGTCGACGGAGAGTTTCTCGGCATGACGGCATGATGACGGTGATGATGAAGCTACCGGCGCAGGGCTTCGGCTAAGCACTACGACGATATAATCGAGGTGGATTATGGTGGAGGGGGGCACCGCACACGGCTAAGAGATCAATGATCAACTTGTATGTCCATGGGGTGCCCCCTTCCCCCGTATATAAAAGAATGGAGAAGGGGGAGGGCCGGCCCTCTACTATGGCGCGCCCTGGGGAGTCCTACTCCCACCAGGAGTAGGATTCCCCCCCCCCCTTCCAAGTAGTAGGAGTAGGAGAGAAGGAAGGGGAAGAGAGAAGAGAAGGAAAGAGGGGGCGCCGCCCCTCCCCCAGTCCAATTTGGACTAGGCCTTGGGGGCGCGCGGCCTGCCCTAGGTAGCTCATCTCTCTCTCTCTCTCTCTCCATTAAAGCCCAATAAGGCCCATATACTCCTCGGCGAATTCCCGTAACTCTTCGGTACTCTGGTAAATACCCGAACCACTCAGAACCTTTCCGAGATCCAAATATAGCCATCCAATATATCCATCTTTATATCTCGAACATTTCGAAACTCCTCGTCATGTCCCCGATCTTATCTGGAACTCCGAACAAACTTCAGTCATCAAATCACATAACTCATAATACAAATCGTCACAGAACGTCAAGTGTGCGGACCCTACGGGTTCAAGAACTATGTAGACATGACCGAGACACATCTGCGGTCAATAACCAATAGCGGAACCTGGATGCTCATATTGGCTCCTACATATTCTACAAATATCTTTATTGGTCAAACCGCATAACAACATACGTTGTTCCCTTTGTTATCGGTATGTTACTTGCCCGAGATTCGATCGTCGGTATCTCAATACCTAGTTCAATCTCATTACCGGAAAGTCTCTTTACTCGTTTTGTAATGCATAATCCCGCAACTAACTCATTAGTCACATTGCTTGCAAGGCTTATAGTGATGTGCATAACCGAGCAGGCCCAGATATACCTCTCCGACAATCAAAGTGACAAATCCTAATCTTGATCTATGCCAACTCAACAAGTACCATCGGAGACACCTGTAGAGCACCTTTATAATCACCCAGTTACGTTGTGACGTTTGGTAGCACAAAAAGTGTTCCTCCAGTATTCGGGAGTTGCATAATCTCATAGTCATAGGGACATGTATAAGTCATGAAGAAAGCAATAGCATCATTCTCTAATGATGTGATCCCGTTAATCAAATGACAACTCATGTCTATGGCTAGGAAACTTAACCATGTTTAATTCAATGAGCTAGTCAAGTAGAGGCATACTAGTGACACTCTGTTTGTCTATGTATTCACACACGTACTAAGTTTTCGGTTAATACAATTCTAGCATGAATAATAAACATTTATCATGAAATAAGGAAATAAATAATAACTTTATTGTTGCTCTAGGGCATATTTCCTTCAGTCTCCCACTTGCACTAGAGTCAATAATATAGTTCACATCGCTATGTGGTTTAACACCAATAGTTCACATCACCATGTGATTAACACCCATAGTTCACATCGCCATGTGACCAACACTCAAAGTGTTTACTAGAGTCAGTAATCTAGTTCACATCGTCATGTGATTAACACCCAAAGAGTACTAAGGTGTGATATGTTTTGCTTGTGAGAATAGTTTAGTCAACAGGTCTGCCACATTCAGATCCGTATGTGTATTTTGCAAATTTCTATGTCTACAATGCTCTGCACGGAGCTACTCTTGCTAATAGCTCCCACTTTCAATATGTATCTAGATCGAGACTTAGAGTCATCCAGATCGGTGTCAAAGCTTGCATCGACGTAACTCTTTATCACCTCCATAATCGAGAAATATTTCCTTATTCCACTAAGGATAATTTTGACCGTTGTCCAGTGATCTACTCCTAGATCACTATTGTACCCTCTTGCCAAACTCCTGGTGAGGTACACAATAGGTCTGGTACACAGCATACCATACTTTATAGAACCTATGACTGAGGCATAGAGAATTACTTTTCATTCTCTTTCTATTTTCTGCCATGGTCGGGTTTTGAGTCTTACTCAACTTCACAACTTGCAACACAGGCAAGAACTCCTTCTTTGATTGTTCCATTTTGAACTACTTCAAAATCTTATCAAACTATGTACTCATTGAAAAAAGTATCAAGCATCTTGATCTATCTCTATAGATCTTGATGGTCAATGTGTAAGCAGCTTGACCGAGGTCTTTCTTAGAAAAACTCCTTTCAAACACTCTTTTATGCTTTCCAGAAAATTCTACATTATTTCTAATCAACAATATGTCATTCACATATACTTATCAGAAATGATGTAGTGCTCCTACTCACTTTCCAGTAAATATAGGCTTCACCGCAAGTCCGTATAAAACTATATGCTTTGATCAACTCATCAAAGCGTATATTCCAACTCCGAGATGCTTGCACGAGCCCATAGATGGATCGCTGAAGCTTGCACACCTTGTTAGTACCTTTAGGATTGACAAAACCTTCTAGTTGCATCATATACAACTTTTCTTTAAAAAATATCCATTTAAGGAATGCAGTTTTGGCATCCATTTGCCAGATTTCATAAAATATGGCAACTACTACGATGATTCGGACGGATTTAAGCATCGCTACAGTTGAGAAAATCTCATTGTAGTCAACACCTTGAAATTGTCAAAAGAAACTATTGCGACAAGTCGAGCTTTGTAGATAGTAACACTACTATCAGTGTCCGTCTTCCTCTTGAAGATCCATTTATTTAATATGGCTTGCCGATCATCGGTCAAGTCCCCACTTTGTTCTCATACATGGATCACATCTCAGATTTCATGGCCTCAAGCCATTTTGCGGAATCTAGGCTCATCATTGTTTCCTCATAGTTCATAGGTTCATCATGTTCTAGTAACATGACTTCCAGAACAGGATTACTGTACCACTCTGGTGCGGATCTTACTTTGGAAGACCTACGAGGTTCGGTAGTAACTTGATCTGAAGCTTCATGATCATCATCATTAGCTTCCTCACTAATTGGTATAGGAATCACAGGAACTGATTTCTGTGATGAACTACTTTCCAGTAAGGGAGCAGGTACAGTTACCTCATCAAGTTCTACTTTCCTCCCACTCACTTCTTTCGAGAGAAACTCCTTCTCAAGAAAGGATCCATTCTTAGCAACAAAGATTTTGCCTTCGGATCTGTGATAGAAGGTGTACCCAACAGTTTCCTTTGGGTATCCTATGAAGACGCACTTCTCCGATTTGGGTTTGAGCTTATCAGGTTCAAAACTTTTTCACATAAGCATCGCAGCTCCAAACTTTAAGAAACGACAACTTTGGTTTCTTGCCAAACCATAGTTTATAAGGCGTCGTCTCAACGGATTTTGATGGTGCCCTATTTAAAGTGGATGCAGCTGTCTCTAATGCATAGCCCCAAAACGATATTGGTAAATTGGTAAGAGACATCATAGATCGCACCATATCCAATAAAGTGCAGTTACGATGTTCAGACACACCATTACGCTGTGGTGTTCCAGGTGGCCTGAGCTGAGAAACTATTCCACATTGTTTAAAATGAAGGTCAAACTCGTAACTCAAATATTCTCCTCTACGATCAAATCATAGAAACTTTATTTTCTTGTTACGATGATTCTCCACTTCACTCTGAAATTCTTTAAACTTTTCAAATGTTTCAGACATATGTTTCATTAAGTAGATACTCATATCTGCTCAAATCATCTTGTGAAGGTCGGAAAATAACGATACCCGCCACGAACATCAACACTCATGGCATATAGAATTTTACGATAGATGAAGCGGAACAAGGAACAAGGCTTGAAGGCAGATTAGCAAGGGAATGAATCTGATGAAGTTGTTCCTCCACTAGAATAAGGGGGGCATGATCGCTGATTTGACTGGGCAGACCAGATTAGCAAGATTGATTGAAAGCGTTGTGCCAACTTGCGTACAAGATTTTTAGACTCTAGTAAATCCTCTTCACAAGTTATTTTGTACAAGCTATTCAAGGTCTATTGGCTTTATTGCTTATGTGGTACTTTGACCGCGAAGCCTCGCTTATGCACCGAGAAAGATCGTAGATAGGAAAGATATGTTATGCACCAACAACAGCCCCTTCTCTTTACCTTTATCGTCTCATACCTCAGTCCATTGCTGGCTTGAATGCTGTCTCTCTTCTTCTTTGCTCGTCAGAGTGAATAATAGGACGACCCACCGGGGGGAGGATGGAATGAGTCGGCAAGGGGATCAACCATCTTCTTTCAGTAATGGCCCACACACTATCCTTAATATTGGGATAAAAGGACTCTGAAGAAGGAAACTCTCTTCCCGTCTTGCATAACTGACCACTGCAAATCAAGTCGAAAGTGCTTATATGCTTAACACGTTTTTGTCTCAATGACAGGATGCTTGAACATTGTCTGATTTTTTTAAGAGACTCGATCTTATGTATCTACTTATTGTCTTTTTGCCTTTGCTCGGTAGTTCCGTAGCCGGTTTTTTGGACGTTTTCTAGGATCTAAAGGAACCGCTATAATGACCACCACGTGTGTTTCATTTTCTTCGATCTTATCTTTGATTGCTTTTTATGAAGTCGCACTGGGAGCTAGTGCTTGCTATCTCAGAATAGCTCCATGGATCTCATCGGAAATGTTTGATGCTTCTTGGGCTTCTTTGGCGACCGTGAACTCACCGGATGAATTGCCGAGTAGATAGATCAGATCTGGACGCTGCAGTTGTTTCGCGGTGATATCGACTCGACCCACTCCTACCCACCCTGGGGTATCATAGCATGTAGGAATTGAGGGGGGACATACTGGACGTAACTACTCCCATCGGTTGGGGGCTCTACCGCCCTGCCTTTCGATCGATACACAATTGAGGAGGCCGATCACAACCGTGATAGGTGTGGGAGCGATCCTGGGAAGGCAAGTCTAAGACGACCCTTGCATATGGGTAGCAAGAGGGCGCTTATGACCTGACGGTGGGGCCTTATGGGGAAGGGCCCAGCCCAATAGGGACATCACACTCCCCACTTTAAGCGCATCTGCATACATCAGTATGTATTATTTCCAATAAGTCACTAGCTCGTTCCATTGTTCCGGAGAACGGAGTTTCAGTCATCTTGCCCATAAGGCATGGTTCGCAAACATCAAATGATTCATAATCAAGCGATTCCAAAAGTCCATCTTTATGGAGTTTCTTCATGCGCTTTACACCAATATGACCCAAACAGCAGTGCCACAAATAATTTGCACTATCATTATCAACTTTGCATCTTTTGGCATCAATATTATGAATGTGTGTGTTACCACGATCGAGATCCAACAAACTATTTTCATTGGGCGTATTACCTTCGAAGGTTTTATTCATATAAACAGAACAACAATTATTCTCTGACTTTAAATGAATAACTGTATTGCAATAAACATGATCACATCATATTCATGCTCAATGCAAACACCAAATAACATTTATTTAGGTTCAACACTAATCCTGAAAGTATAGGGAGTGTGCGATGATGATCATATCAATATTGGAACCACTTCCAACACACATCATCACTTCACTCTCAACTAGTCTCTGTTTATTTTGTAACTCCTGTTTCAAGTTACTAATCTTAGCAACCGAACAAGTATCAAATACTCAGGGGCTACTATAAACACTAGTAAGGTACACATCAATAACCTGTATATCAAATATTGTTGGGTAATGTAGTAATTTCAAAAAAAAATCCTACGCACACGCAAGATCATGGTGATGCATAGCAACGAGAGGGGAGAGTGTTGTCCATGTACCCTCGTAGACCAAAAGCGGAAGCGTTAGAACAATGTGGTTGATGTAGTCATACGTCTTCACAGCCCGACCGATCAAGCACCGAAACTACGGCAGCTCCGAGTTCTAGCACACGTTCAGCTCGATGACGTCCCTCGAACTCCGATCCAGCCGAGTGTCGAGGGAGAGTTCCGACAGCACGACGGCGTGGTGACGATCTTGATGTTCTACCGTCGCAGGGCTTCGCCTAAGCACCGCTACAATATTATCGAGGAGGACTATGGTGGAGGGGGGCACCGCACACGCTAAGAGATCAAAAGTTCAATTGTTGTGTCTAGAGGTGCACCCCTGCCCCCGTATATAAAGGAGCAAGGGGGGAGGGGCGGCCGGCCAGGGAGGAGTCGCGCCAAGGGGAGTCCTACTCCCACCGGGAGTAGGACTCCCTCCTTCCTTGTTGGACTTGGAGAAGGGGGGAAAGAGGAGGGAGAGAGAGAGAGGAAGGAAAGGGGGGCGTCGCCCCCCTCTCCTTGTCCTATTCGGACTAGGGGGGAGGGGCGCACGGCCCTGCCCTAGCCTCCTCTCCTCTTCTCCACTAAGGCCCACTGTCGGTGTCAAAATCGGCGGATCTCGGGTAGGGGGTCCCGAACTGTCTAGGCGGATGGTACCAGGAGACAAGGGACACGATGTTTTTACCCAGGTTCGGGCCCTCTCGATGGAGGTAAAACCCTACTCCTGCTTGATTAATATTGATGATATGGGTAGTACAAGAGTAGATCTACCACGAGATCAAAGAGGCTAAACCCTAGAAGCTAGCCTATGGTATGATTGTTGTCGTCCTACGGACTAAAACCATCTGGTTTATATAGACACCGGAGAGGGTTAGTGTTACACAGAGTCGGTTACAATGGTAGGAGATCTACATATCCGTATCGCCAAGCTTGCCTTCCACGCCAAGGAAAGTCCCATCCGGACATGGGACGAAGTCTTCGATCTTGTATCTTCATAGTCCGGGAGTCCGGCCAACGGTGATAGTTCGGCTATCCGGACACCCCCTAATCCAGGACTCCCTCAGTAGCCCCTGAACCAGGCTTCAATAACAACGAGTCCGGCACGCATATTGTCTTCGGCATTGCAAGGCGGGTTCCTCCTCCGAATACTTCATAGAAGATTTTGAACACAAGGATAGTGTTCGGCTCTGCAAAATAAGTTCCACATACCACTGTAGAGAGAATAATCTTTACACATATTCAATCCGCTGACGTATTCTGTGGCGTGACGTCACACCACGGCCAAGCCTTTATTGGAATCATTTTTACTGTCCCACCTCAGCGTGTTTAGCGAGGCGGTTTCCTTGGCACGTCTTATCAAAGTGGAGATCGTGCCCCCTTATTCCGGGATTCTCATCAATACGGGCGTGGGTATCCCAACCGCGCCATTTATTACGGCGCTTGGGAGATAAGCGAGTTTTACCAGGCTGGTGGGGATGCATAGTTTCGTCCGTCCATATAAGGGGATAAGGATCCACCTTTTTACCTATGCCTTCTTCCTCCTTTGCTTATCCATTTCCGCGCACTCGAGCTCCAGCGCCCAAGTCCGCACATCTCGCCTCAACCTAACCCAGCCATGTCCGGAGTGAGAGGCAAGTGGATGGCCTCCTCCGTCACGGAGGGGCACATCAAAAAGTTGAGGAAAGTCGGATACCTGCACAACGACATTGCGCACCGGCTTCCAGACGAGGGGCAGCTCGTCCCCACCCCCAGGCCCCATGAGAGGGTGGTGTTCCTTCCCCATTTCCTCCACGGATTGGGCTTCCCACTCCACCCATTTGTCCGGGGGCTCATGTTATACTACGACCTGGATTTCCACGATCTGGCTCCGAATTTCATCCTCAACATCTCAACGTTTATCATTGTGTGCGAGGCCTTCCTCTGCATCAAGCCCCACTTCGGCTTATGGATGAAGACCTTCAATGTCAAGCCGAAGGTTGTGGGCAGCCAACAGGCAGAGTGCGGAGGCGCCATGGTGGGCAAGATTCCCAACGTCAAATGGCTCGACGGCTCCTTCATGGAAACCATCAAAGGGTGGCAATCGGGGTGGTTCTACATCACTGAGCCGCGTGACCCTGAATGGGCAGCGGCCCCCGAATTCCGATCTGGCATCCCCACACGGCTCACCTCCTCTAAAGAGAAGGGCCTGACATGGGGTGATTTGGAAGAGCTGACCGGACTCCAAACCTGCGTCCAAAACCTTGTGAACAAGAAGATCAAGCTCGTCAACGTATTCCATGTCATGCTCATCCGTCGGATCCTCCCGTGCCAACAACAGGCCTTCAACTTGTGGGAGTTTGATCCGGCACAGCACCAAACCTTGAGCAGGTTCTTCGACACTACGTATGAAGATGCCTGGAAGGTGTTGTTCAAGGGCGCCGAGGCTCCCGCATCCGCTACCGAAGATCGCGGATTCAGCTCACAGCGTCAAGCCGGTGAAGTAAGCTATTTTACCCTTTACAGGACCCTTGTTTTTCATAGTTTGACTCTTTGCGGGATCTAAGCTCCCTTACCTTTGACAGGCCTGGCAGAAGAAGTCCGGGCAGGTTAACTGTCCGGCTCCCTTACCAGAAGACCCAGTGGACGCCCGCTTGACGGGGCTGCTGGTTCCGGCACCTCACGTGGTGCCGGAGAAGAAGGCCAAGAAGAAGGCCACGGGAACTCGAAGGAGTGCCCGGCACCAGGTGTTGTCGGACTCATCGTCCGACGATTCCGAGGCGGACTCCTCCCGTGAAGACGAGGAGGAGGAAAAAGAGGCCTCTCCCCTAGAGGGGGGAGAGAAGAAAAGGAAGGCCGCCCCAGCTGGGGGGCGGAGGGTCCAAGAAAGGAAGGACCCTTCCTCCGTACTTTTCCACCAACGCCGACGACGGTGAAGAGGAGTGGCCCTCGAGGGCCAAGCCCCTCGGGAGATCGTAAGTGTCCGGATTCCAGAATAACTCATGATTTTTCATTTGTCGCATAGTGTCTTCTAACACTGAATACAACCATGTAGCCCGCCCAAGGACGAGCTCCCCGCTTCGACGAGTGGCTCCCTGGATTCGTCGGATGTGAATAGCACTTCACTTCCGACCGCCTCCTCCCCTCGTGACGCAGAAGACGCTGCAGTGGAGTGCCAAAAGGGGCCTGTCGGTGTCAAACCAGCGGATCTCGGGTAGGGGGTCCCGAACTGTGCGTCTAGGCGGATGGTAACAGGAGACAAGGGACACGATGTTTTACCAAGGTTCGGGCCCTCTTGATGGAGGTAAAACCCTACGTCCTGCTTGATTGATATTGATATTGTGGATGTTTACAAGAGTGGATCTACCACGAGATCAAAGAGGCTAAACCCTAGAAGCTAGCCTATGGTATGATTGTAAGGGTTGATGTTGTGTCCTACGGACTAAAGCCATCCAGTTTATATAGACACCAGAGAGGTCTAGGGTTACATAGAGTCGGTTACAATGGTAGGAGATCTACATATCTGTATCGCCAAGCTTGCCTTCCACGCCAAGGAAAGTCCCATCCGGACACGGGACGAAGTCTTCAATCTTGTATCTTCATAGTCTTGGAGTCCGGTCGATGATGATAGTCCGGCCGATGACAGTTCGGCTGACGATGGTAGTCCGGCTATCCGGACACCCCCCAATCCAGGACTCCCTCAGTAGCCCCCGAACCAGGCTTCAATGACGATAAGTCCAACGTGTGTATAGTCTTCGGCGTTGCAAGGCGGGTTCTCCTTCAAGTTCATTATTTAGAGCAACGTTCCTAGGAAGCGTTTGAGTGCTCATGACATTTATAGGAGGAAGAGCGCCCGCCGGACTGTGGGCGCAGAGATTGCCAATCCGGCCTCTACCAGCCAAGCTCCAGCGCCTGGTCCGGAGGGGGAGGCGAGCGCAAGGCGCGAGCCGGATGCTCCTCCAACGGAGGATGCCGACAGACTGTCCGCCACCAAGTCTGAGGTGGAGAGTGCCATGAACCATAGGCGCCGCCGGACAGTATTTCGTGACGCGTGCTTCTCCCCTAAGGCGTTGGATGCCTTTAACGCAGGGGACGTGCACCTCTGTGCCGCTCAAGATGGTTTGACCAGAGCCACGGAGCAGTATGTAAAAGACATACGGGTAAGAGAATTTAATAGTTATATATGCCAGTAGCCCCCGAGACTTAGTTATATTAACTGATTTAAGGATCATATGAAACGCAGGGTCTTACCGAGAAGAATACCCAACTGTCTCAGGAGCTGCAAGAGTGTAAGGCTCAACTTGAGGCCGCACTCGCTGCCGCAGGAGGAAACACAGGGACCTCTCCTGGTAACACATTATTTAAAAAGATAAGTAGTGTTTGGCCTGTGCGCAAGTCTGATAATGATGTTGCAGGTGCTGCCGGACAAGATCCGGACAGGCAAGAACTTCTACGCCAGCTGAAGGCCGGCGAGAGGGTGCTGCATAAGGTGCAGCACGAAAGGAACAAGCTCCAGGATGCCCATGCCCAGCTTGGAGAAGAGCTGAAAGGCGTTCGGGCCGAGCTGTCTGGCTCTGTTAAGGAGAATCAGCGGCTTCGTCGCGGCATCTATAGTAAGTGCTTGAGCGAACTCCTCTGAAAAGAAGAGTTCGGCGAGGAAGTCGATTGACAAAATATGTCTGTAGGTATACTCACAGGTCGCCCTGCGGAGGAGATGCCCGTATCAACGGGTGATCAACTTCCCGAATTGTTGCAACTGATCGAACGAGTTCGGCAGGCAATGAGCGGCGTCATCCAGGCTTTATGGCCAGCCTTTCCTTACCCGAGGGTCTCGGGGAGCTTGCGGAGAAGCTTCAGGGAGTGCGGCAGCGCTTCCATTTATGGAAGATTTCGGCATGCCACCAAGGTGCCAGGGAGGCCCGGGCCATGGTAAAGACACGGTACAAGAAGGCGGATCCCAACCACATGGCCGAGGTCGGACCTGTGGGGCCCGATGGGAAGGAGATCCCTGTAAGTTTAGTATACGGCCAAGTAGAGTTGGCCGCTAAGTTTTCCCAACAGGACTGTAAATTAGACAGCCTGTTAGACGGGATTGAGGAAGAATACAGTCAGCCAATTTGACAATGTATTATAAAATGACATGTAAAATGCCTTCTAGCCGGATTGTAGATCGTTTGTCTTTACCGACCTTTTCGCTTCGACCTCGGGACCCTAGAGTCCGGAGTGTGTCCGAATACCTTCTCCGTTATGAAACAACCGGGGTATGCATGGATACCAGGCGTAGGGGTCATTAGTGCTTTATCAGACAAGTGCCCAACTAGTTATGTTATATTACATGGTTAGTAAGAAACATCTTCCAGGGAGAATAGTTCTGTTAAGGGTTCCTTTCCTCTGGGGGTGGCATGCCCTAAAGTGCATGTCCGGACTGCGAAAAAAGCAGAAAAACATCTGGGGGCAGATAAATAAGTAGGTAAAATCATCTTTCAAGTCACCGACCGAATATTCCCTTAAGAACGCTAGCTTTCGGCTTCACCCAGTCTGAGGTACACATCCGGCTGACCCGGCAGTAACAATCGCAGAGGTGCTCCCTTTACCTCCTAGCCGAATAATTGGGAACGTAGGGGTAAGCACAGGAGCCAGGCAACCCAGCTTGGCCAAAACTTAAGTCATATCGATGCATATAATGGTGAATAAAAGGTACATGTGGAAGCTTGACACATGTGTTGGGCATGAAGCCCTTATAATTTAAGCTTCTGGTAAAGAAGCCCCCAGGTATAATGAGTGCGGATGGCACATCAAGTGTGTGCGAACAATGCGCAAGTAGGCCCTTAAGGGCTTTTTGATAGGAGATTAAGAGAAGAAAGAGAAATAAAAGACAGCTGAAGTATAAAAAATTTGAGCAGGGGAATAGGACGAACTCTTAATCCGGCGCTAGGCATAGAATCTTCAGAGGCGGGCTGCGTTCCATGGGTTCGGCTCGAGTCGGTTATCCGACGCATTTCGTAGACGGTACGCTCCGCCGGTCAGGACTTGATTGATAATGAAGGGGCCCTCCCATTTGGGCTTGAGCTTGTCCTTTTTCTTGTCCGGCAGGCGTAGAACTAGTTCGCCGACATTGTAAGTCTTGGCCCGTACTTCTCTGCTTTGATATCTTCGAGCCTGTTGTTGATAGAATGCGGAACGAGCTTTGGCGACGTCGCGTTCTTCCTCCAATGCGTCCAAGCTGTCCTGCCGATCCAGCTCGGCTTCTCTTTCTTCATACATGCGCACTCGAGGTGAGTCATGAATAATGTCGCAGGGCAGAACTGCCTCTGCGCCGTACACCATAAAAAAGGGTGTGAATCCGGTAGTACGGTTGGGCGTTGTCCGCAGCCCCCAGAGTACGGAGTTGAGCTCCTCTACCCAGTGCGTGTCTGATTTCATAAGGGACCGCACTAATCTGGGTTTAATGCCGCTCATTATTAGACCATTTGCTCGTTCCACTTGACTTGGTTTGAGGATGATAGACTGAAGCGTAATTGAGCTTAATGCCCATATTTTTGCACCATGATTTAACCTCATCGGCCGTAAAATTCGTGCCGTTATCGGTGATGATGCTGTGGGGGACACCGTAACGGTGTACTACTCCGGGTATAAAGTCTATCACTGGTCCGGACTCTGCCGTTTTAACTGGCTTGGCCTCTATCCATTTGGTGAATTTATCCACCATGACCAATAGGTATAATTGCTTGTGGGTTCCCCCTTTAAGTGGTCCAACCATGTCAAGCCCCCAGACCGCGAACGGCCAGGTAATGGGTATAGTTTTGAGGGCGGTGGGTGGCATGTGGCTCTGATTAGCAAAGAGCTGACAGCCGACGCATCTTTGGACTAAGTCCTGAGCATCTGCCCGGGCGGTTGGCCAATAAAATCTTGTACGGAATGCCTTTCCTACAATAGCCCGGGCTGCAGCATGGTGTCCGCCTAGTCCGGCGTGAATTTCAGCCAGGAGGTCTCGCCCTTCCTCTTCGGAGATACACCTTTGAAGGACTCCGGTTGTGCTTTTTTTATAAAGTTCTCCCTCATGGACCTTGTAGGCTTTAGATCACCGAACTATGCAGCGGGCCTCATTTTGGTCTTCGGGAAGTTCCTGCCTAAGTAAGTAGGCTAGGAATGGTTCTGTCCACGGGGCGATTACGGCCATTATGTCGTGGGCTGAAGGTGTTATTTCAGCGGCGGAATCGCCGCTTGTGTCAAATTGCTCTGTGTCGGTTGGTGTGGCTGCTTCCGGTTTGTTATTTCCGGACTCCTCTTCCCATAGTACGGATGGCTTGAACAGCCGTTCTAGGAAGATGTTTGGAGGGACAGCATCACGTTTTGCGCCGATGCGTGCCAATACATCGGCCGCTTGGTTATTATCCCTGGCTACGTGATGGAATTCGAGTCCGTTGAACCGAGCTGACATTTTTAGGACAGCGTTGCGATATGCTGCCATTTTCGGATCCTTGGCATCAAAGTCTCCATTTATTTGGGATATTGCGAGGTTTGAATCCCCGCGCACCTCTAGGCGTTGAATGCCCATGGAGATTGCCATCCGGAGATCATGTAAAAGGGCCTCGTATTCGGCTGCGTTGGTGGAGTCCGTGTACATTATTTGAAGTACGTATTGGACTGTGTCACCGGTCGGGGACGTCAATACGACGCCAGCCCCCAGTTCGGCCAACATTTTAGAGCCGTCGAAGTGCATAATCCAATTGGAGTATGCGCCGTACTCTTTAGGGAGTTCGGCTTCGGTCCATTCAGCGACAAAGTCAGCCAAAACTTGTGACTTTATAGCTCGCCGAGGTTTGTAAGTTATATCGAATGGTAAGAGCTCAATGGCCCATTTTGCAATCCTGCCCATTGCGTCGCGGTTGTTTATAATGTCGTTAAGTGGTACTTCGGAGGCCACTATTATCAAACACTCTTGAAAGTAGTGTCGGAGCTTCCGGGATGCCATGAACACCGCATACGCTATCTTCTAATAGTGCGGGTAACGGGACTTGCAGGGGGTTAACACAGTGGATACGTAGTACACTGGTTTTTGAAGAGGGAATTTAAGCCCTTCTGTCTCTCGTTCGATGACGAGTACCGCGCTTACAACTTGATGTGTTGCTGGCGATGTATAACAACATTGGTTCGCCCACGTTGGGCGCAGCCAGGACCGGATTCCTTGCCAATATGGCCTTCATTTCTTCGAGTCCGGCGGTGGTAGCATCCGTCCACTCGAAGTGTTTGGTGTGCCTGAGGAGGCGATATAGGGGCAATGCCTTTTCTCCTAAGCGGGAGATAAAGCGGCTGAGGGCCGCCACGCATCCAGTCAATTTCTGGATCTGTTTGAGGTTTTTTGGAATATCCAGCTGTGATAGATCTCGGATCTTGGCCGGATTTGCTTCAATTCCTCTACCAGATACAATGAAGCCCAGGAGTTTTCCGGCTGGTACGCCGAAAACGCATTTTTCCGGATTCAGCTTAATATCATATGCTCGGAGGTTGTCAAATGTGACCCTCAAGTCGTCTACTAGAGTTTCGACGTGTTTAGTTTTGACGACTACGTCATCTACGTATGCCTCTACTGTTTTGCCGATCTGGGTAGCCAGACATGTCTGAATCATGCATTGATATGTTGTGCCGGTGTTTTTAAGTCCGAAGGGCATCGTGTTGAAGCAGAATGGTCCATATGGAGTAATGAATGTCGTTGCGGCTTGATCCGCTTCTGCCATCTTGATTTGATGATAGCCAGACTATGCGTCCAGGAAGCACAATGAATCCCTGCAGTGGCATCGATGATTTGGTCGATGCGGGGGAGGGGGAAGGGATCCTTTGGGCAGGCTTTATTTAGGTCTTTGAAATCGACACATAGGCGCCAGGATTTGTCCTTCTTTGGTACCATTACCAGGTTTGCTAGCCAATCCGGATGTTTGATGTCTCTGATGAATCCGGCTTCCAATAGTTTGGCTAGTTCCTCTCTCATTGCCTGTCTTTTGGGTTCAGAAAATCGTCGAAGAGCCTGTTTGACTGGCTTGAATCCTTTTAGGATGTTTAGGCTATGTTCTGCCAATCTGTGTGGGATTCCGGGCATATTCGAGGGGTGCCAGGCGAAAATGTCCCAATTTTCTCGAAGGAATTCTCGCAGTGCGGCGTCTACATCAGGGTTCAATTGTGCCCCAATGGAGGCCGTCTTTGTCGGGTCCATTGGGTGGACCTGGAATTTTACTGTTTCTTCTGCTGGTTTAAAGGAGGTGGACTTGGATCTCTTATCGAGTATCACATCATCCCTATTCACCGTAGAGCGCAGAGCGGTGAGTTCCTCTGCCGCTAAGGCTTCGGATAGTGGTCTTGAGTATTTTGTTCCACTTCATTCTGAGTATGTCTTCCGCTATTTTGAGCTTCTGTTTTTCCTTCTTCAAACTTCTTGCAGTGGCGACGAGTCTTTTGTGAAGGTTCTTATGCTCCGGTGGTGCGTCCGGTGTGATGTTGCCCAGACTGTTGGTTGCTCCGGGAAGGGGTTGATCATCCGGTTCGTCTTGTTCGGACGGTTGCTTGGTTGCATGTTCGTCGTCCACTGGTTGGCCCTGCTCTAACGCTGGGTCATTGGGAATGCTGTTCTTGCCGAGGCGGGGTCTAGGGCGGCGCTTGTGTCGTTGTTTGGGTTGTTTATCAGCGGGATTATCCTTTGCCGCGCCCCGTTGATCCTCGTCGTCACTTCCTTTTGGGGTATCCACCATATATACATCGTATGACGAGGTGGCCTTCCAGTGCCCTGTAGGCGCTGGTTCTTGATTGTCTCCGTCATCGTCGTCCATACCGTTGATGTCTTCGGAGTCGTAGTTTAGCACATCGGTTAAATCATCGACAGTGGCTACGAAGTGGGTGGTGGCTGGTCTCTGAATTTCTTCGTCGTCCCAACCATCCTGGCCGTAGTCCGGCCAGGGCTCTCCGAATAGCGAGAGATGCTTCAGCGAATTTAAGATGTCGCCGAAGGGTGAGTATTGAAAGATGTCCGCAGCGGTGAACTCCATGATCGGCGCCCAATCGGATTCGATTGGCAGGGGCGCAGGAGGTTTGGAGTCCGGAAGGGAGTCCGGCACCTCGGAGTCATGAGCTTTATGCGGGACAAGGTCAGTGTTTGGCTCCATCACCGTGAAAGTTGCAGCTTCCGAGGCGGTGTGCAGCCATCCGTCCTCGATTTGCTCGATCGGCTCCGGACTATTGGCCGGAGCGGATTCATGCGCGGCCTCCAAGGTACTGTCCGGCGGCAGAGTTAGGTCGTGCCCATCATGACAGTGCGGCACGCTCGGCTGTGGCTCGGATCCGTCGAAGATCAAGTCCTCGCGGATATCGGCCATGAAGTTTAGGCTTCCAAACCTGACCTGACGGCCAGGGGCGTAGCTTTCGATCTGCTCCAGATGGCCAAACGAATTGGCCCGCAGTGCGAAGCCGCCGAATACAAAGATCTGTCCGGGGAGAAAAGTCTCACCCAGGACTGCGTCGTTGTTGATTGAAGAGGCCATCAAGCCTATCGGTGACGACATAGAGGAACTCTCAATGAAAGCACCAATGTCGGTGTCAAAACCGGCGAATCTCGGGTAGGGGGTCCCGAACTGTGCGTCTAGGCGGATGGTAACAGGAGACAAGGGACACGATGTTTTACCCAGGTTCGGGCCCTCTTGATGGAGGTAAAACCCTACGTCCTGCTTGATTGATATTGATATTGTGGATGTTTACAAGAGTGGATCTACCACGAGATCAAAGAGGCTAAACCCTAGAAGCTAGCCTATGGTATGATTGTAAGGGTTGATGTTGTGTCCTACGGACTAAAGCCATCCGTTTTATATAGACACCGGAGAGGGCTAGGGTTACATAGAGTCGGTTACAATGGTAGGAGATCTACATATTTGTATCGCCAAGCTTGCCTTCCACGCCAAGGAAAGTCCCATCCGGACACGGGACGAAGTCTTCAATCTTGTATCTTCATAGTCTTGGAGTCCGGTCGATGATGATAGTCCGGCCGATGACAGTTCGGCTGACGATGGTAGTCCGGCTATCCGGACACCCCCCCCCCCCAATCCAGGACTCCCTCAGGGCCCAACCAGGAGGAGGTGGTCCTGGAGGCACCGCAAGGCGACCTCCTGGACTTCGGGCGCAAAGGGGGCAAAACCCCAGAGGGCTCTAAGTCCGGCCCTGTGCCGGACTCCGTACCGGAACCTACAGTGGTTCCGAAGTCTTGCAGGCGGCCCCTTCGTAAGAAGGGCAAGACTACGACGCCGGTGGCCTCCGTCCAACCGGAGGCACCGGATAGCTTGCTGGAGGCGCTTAACGGTGAATCCATCAACGAGGAGAACCGCATTATCATGAGTGCGGTGATCCAGAAAGTTCAGTCCGCCAAGAGCGGGCTGACTGAAGCCTGTACCAGCCTTCTAACAGGCTTTGAGGTAAATTTTTAAGATATGTAAGAATATTACCGCATAAACAGTAGCCCCTGATGCTTAGTTCGGTGTTCGGAAAGAAAAGCCGAGCTGAGGATCTAAAAATATATACGCATGAGTCTAACATAAATATGTCAATATGGGAATGCAGGTTGCGCTGCTGACCTCTGTCGCACTGACTGTGGAGGTCAATGCGTTGAAAGAGAGCCTCGAGCAGTCCGAGAACGAGCTCGGCCTTGCCAAGAAGCAGCTCGAGGACAAGGAAGGTAAGTAATACCTTATTAAAGTAATACCTTATAGAAAGGATTTGGTTGCAAAAAATGACAGGAA
This sequence comes from Triticum aestivum, assembly GCF_018294505.1. Classification (NCBI taxonomy): domain Eukaryota; kingdom Viridiplantae; phylum Streptophyta; class Magnoliopsida; order Poales; family Poaceae; genus Triticum; species Triticum aestivum. Next base: position 639,323,591 of record NC_057804.1, on the reverse strand, counting down.
TAACGTGAGTATTGCAGGGGCCATGAACGAGGTGGCGACCCTGAAGGAAGCAGTGTCCAAGGCCGAAAACAGTGCGGCCGCGGAGCGCACCGAGCGAGAGAAGCAGGAGGCGCGGGTGGCGGAGGTGCGGCAAGAGCTCCAGGCTCTCATGGAAAAACATGAGAGTTTGGAGTGTGACTCGAAGACTCGAGAGTCCGAGCTCGCCTTGGCTCTTGAGAGTGCCAAAGCCACTAAGGCTGAAGCCCAGAAGGCCCTCCAGGAGATTGAGGCGATAAAAAAGATAGCGGTGGATAAGGCATTCTATATGCAAAGCAAGCATGTAAAAGTGAATTATCTGTTACTTACGGAATCCGGAGCTCTCCAGGAGCATTTGCATATCTGCCCTGTAGTGTGTCCGATGCTGCCGCATTCTACTGAGCCGAGGAGGGGAGCTCGACGGAAAAGGTGTTCTAGTCTCAGTATGCTGAGGCCGGACATCCGGTGCCCCTGAGCGACCAGCTGAAGCAGCTAGTCGAGCTCCACAAGGTGGCCGAACAGGCCATGAAGGGCCTCATAGTTCGGTTGTGGCCTAATGAAGCCATGCTTGGGAGCTACTTCGGTCTGGTGCGGCGGCTGGTGGACGCCTGTCCATGGATTGAAGTCATCAAGCGTTCCGTCTGCATTGAAGGTGCCCGTCGGGCCCTTGGCCATGCTAAAGTGCACTGGGGCAAGATGGACGCCGAGAAGCTTGTGACGAACGCGCCACCACCGGGCAAGGAGTATCGCAAGTCCAAGATGTACTATGAGGGCGTTCTGAAGGGTGCCCGCCTTATAGCGGGTGAATGCTCCAAAGATGTAATTTTTTAGTAGACTCGCATTTGTTATCCTGTACGCTGAAAACTTTGTTCATATGCGCTAAGCAACGCTTGTTAATTTAAAATATTACCTTCTATGCGACCGTTTATCAAATTTGAGAGATGGCGAGTCGTTGGCTTCAGCCCCCATGCCACGAGTGCTGGGGTGTTCGGGATAAACTTGAGCGCTCTTGTTCCCATTCTTGGGTCCTTCGAGGGAGGCGTTCAATACGACGAACGAGGCAACCGGACTATAATGCTTGAACACTCTCACTTAGCCATACAATTCTATAATTTTAAATTTCGGCAAAGCCCCTGGTATTCGGAAGACCGAGTTCGGGGCGCTATCCATGCCTTGGCCGGACAATGCCGACTCCTCGCTCTAAGCGGCATGAGTCTTTAGGGACCCAAAAAACCTCTCGAACAGCGACCGGCTCTCACCCTATCATGACGGTCAGTTTTAGCTTTCTCCACTGAGGTGCTCAACCTAGCTCAACCGGGGCACAATCGCAGTGGTTCTCCCAGCGCTACCTTAGCCGATATAACGGAACGTAAGGTACAAAAACATGGGAGCCGGGCAAACCCAACGATTGACCCAAGACATGATTCGGAGTCGATGCATATATTGCTATAAGTTCGAGGTGCCGCACTTGTGAAAGTGTTTGGACTTATCACACCATGTTTTGGGGTACTTAAGCCCCTGGTGTATTGACCGTACCAAGTTGTACGGGTGCAACATGTCATAGATGAACATTTATGAAAAAAAGGAATGCAATAATAAGCAGAAGCTATGTATTGTTTATTCAAAAGATACTGCAATGACAGCAGAACGATACAAATAGTGCGATAAGCAAGGGATGGGACTATTTAACATGTCCCCCTCCAGGGGTAGGCTGCGGGATGGTATGTAAAACAGGTATACTGCTCGTAATAGAGACCACCTGGACACTCGATGCAACTTTTCTGCTTCCCTGGCTATTGCATCGTGAGTTCGGCGATTCTACTACCGGATAGGGCTTCTGGAAAACGGAGTCCTGAGAATAAGAAAAAAAAAGAATGACACAATTGGGAGCCCCTGGTGCGGTTGAGCCGCACTCTGGGCATGCCGTGGTCGTGCCCCTCCCCCTATGCCCATGGTATCTCCAGAGCGTAGTTATGTACGCGTGGTACTGGTCTCACGATTTCGCGAGGGCTAGGGTTGGGGCCGCATTGCTACGCGTGCTCGGAACGTGCCAGGCAGTCTTGTTGTAGGTTACTCCGGGCGCGTTTGATGGTGTCCGGACGTTTAGTAGTCGGACTCGAGAATTGCCTTAAGAGGCTGCTTTGTACTTCCGCCGCGAGGGCCGCCGTATGCTCCTCCATTCGGAGAGAGTGTTCGGCGTTTCCATTGACCGTGATTACTCCTCGAGGGCCTAGCATCTTGAGCTTGAGGTATGCGTAGTGCGGCACCGCATTGAACTTTGCAAATGCGGTTCGTCCGAGCAGTGCGTGATAGCCGCTGCAGAGCGGGACTATGTCGAAGATTAATTCCTCGCTTCGGAAGTTATCCGGGTGTCCGAAGACCACTTCGAGTGTAATTGAGCCTGTACAGTTGGCCTCTACACCTGGTATGAAGCCTTTAAAGGTCATTTTTGTGGGTTTAATCCTTGAGGGGTCTATGCCCATTTTGTGCACTGTATCCTGGTAAAGCAGGTTCAGGCTGTTGCCGCCGTCCATCAGGACTCTAGTGAGGTGAAATCCGTCAATGATTGGGTCAAGAACCAATGCGGCGAATCCCCCGTGGGGATGCTAGTGGGGTGGTCCCTTTGATCAAAAGTGATCGGGCAGGAGGACCACGGGTTGAACTTTGGGGCGACTAGCTCCATCGCGTATACGTCCCTTAGTGCACGCTTTCGCTCCCTTTTGGGTATGTGGGTTGCGTATATCATGTTCACCGTCCGCACTTGTGGGGGAAAGCCCTTCTGTCCTCTATTGTTCGGCGGCAGGGGCTCCTCCTCGTCATCGCCATGCAGCCCCTTGTCGTTGTTTTCAGCATTTAACTTGCCTGCCTGCTTGAACACCCAACAATCCATGTTAGTGTGGTTGGCTGGTTTTTTGGGGGTGCCATGTATCTGGCACGAGCGATTGAGTATTCGGTCCAAATTGGACGGGCCCTGAGTATTTCTTTTGAACGGCTTTTTCCGCTGACCGGGTTTAGAGCCTCTGAATCCGGCATTGACTGTCGTATCTTCAGCATTATCGCCGTTAATGCGGTGCTTGTGCTTGTTGCGACGCGACCTGCCATTGCTGTCCTTGGTATCCGAACTACCAGGGTTTTTGGTCAGGTTGTTACTGCGAGCTAGCCAACTGTCCTCTCCCACGCAGAAGCGGGTCATGAGTGAAGTGAGGGCTGCCACGGATTTCGGCTTTTCCTGTCCTAGGTGCCGGGCAAGCCACTCGTCGTGGATGTTATGTTTGAAGGCTGCAAGGGCCTCTGCATCCGGACAGTCAACGATTTGATTTTTCTTGGTTAAGAACCATGTCCAGAATTGTCTGGCCGATTCATCTGGCTGCTGAATTATGTGGCTTAGGTCATCAGCGTCTGGTGGTTGCACATATGTGCCCTGGAAGTTATCAAGGAATGCGGCTTCCAAGTCTTCCCAACAACCAATTGATTCTGTTGGCAAGCTGTTGAGCCAATGCCGAGCTGGTCCTTTAAGCTTGAGTGGGAGGTATTTGATGGCGTGTAGATCAACACCGCGGGCCATGTGGATGTGAAGGAGATAGTCCTCGATCCAAACCGCAGGGTCTGTTGTGCCGTCGTATGATTCAATGTTTATGGGTTTGAAACCCTCGGGCATTTGATGATCCATTACTTCGTCTGTGAAGCATAGTGGGTGTGCGGCGCCTGCGTATTGGGCTATATCACGACGCAGCTCAAATGAGCTTTGTCTACTGTGTTCGGCCTGGCCGGAATTACTGTATCCGGTGTGACGGTTGTCATCACGTGTCGTGGGGCACCCACGCGATCCATAGATCGATCTTATTTGCCTTGCCTTGTCCTCCAATATGTCTCGCAAGTCTGGCGCATTTCCCCGTGGCTTTGTACTTTTCGAGCGACGCCGGGGTGCGGCTTTAGTGGAGGGCCTAGAGGACTCTCTGTCGCGGCCATGAGGTGGCCGGTCGACCGCGTCATGCGCTGGTGATGTAGGTTTGGGTGCTTCCTCCTCTAATTGGGGTAGCAGCCTGCGTTTTGGGTAGCTCTTGGAGGGGCGATCGAGTTTGTACTCTTCGGCTGCAAGGACTTCGGTCCATCTGTCAGCTGGCAAGTCTTGGTCAGCTTTAAGCTGCTGCTACTTTTTCTTGAGGCTGCTTGCCGTGGCCATAAGCCTGCGCTTGAAACACTCTTGTTCGACGGGATCCTCGGGCACAACAAATTCATCGTCGTCGAGGCTTGCTTCATCTTCGGAGGGAGGCATATAATTATCGTCCTCTACCTCTTTGTCTGTCGCTCTATCATGAGGGCTGGCTTCTCCCTCCTCCTGTGCTGAATCCTGCTGGAGGGGGTTGTCTTCGGCACTGTCCGGGGTGTTATTATCTCCCGTGCCAGAATCACCGTTTTTGCTGTGGTGGGATTTAGAGCGGCGCCGCTGACGCCGGCGCTTGGGCTGTTTCTTGGAGAGGTCATTCTCTGTTGTTCCATTGCCATTCCCATCTTTTGGGATGTCCACCATGTATATGTCGTATGACGAGGTGGCCTTCCAGTGCCCTGTAGGCGCTGGTTCTTGGTTGTCTCCTGCAACCTCGTCCATACCGTCGATGTCTTCGGAGTCGAAGTCGAGCATGTCGCTTAAATCATCGACAGTGGCTACAAAGTGGGTGGTGGGTGGGTGTTGAATTTCTTCGTCGTCCGCATCCCAACCTTCCTGATAAAGAGAGAGACTTTAGTGAATTCAGGATGTCGCCAAAGGGCGAGTGCTAAAAGATGTCCGCAGCAGTGAACTCCATAACCGGCGCTCAATCGGATTTGATTGGCAGGGGCGCGGGAGGTTCGGAGTCCGAAGAGGAGTCCGGCACCTCGGAGTCACGGGCTTTGCAAAGGACAGGGATGGTGTTCGGCTCAATCGCCGTAGAGATCATAGCCCCCGAGGCGGTGTCCAGCCACTCGTCCTCGATCGGCGAAGTCGGCTCCGAGCTAAGGGTCGGAGCGGACGCTGGTGCGGCCTCCAAGGCACTGTTCGGTGGCAGAGCTAGATCATACCCATCGAGACAGTGCGGCGTGCTTGGCTGTGGTTCGAATCCATCGAAAATCAAGTCTCCGCGGATGTCAGCCGTGTAGTTCAAACTCCCATATCTGACCTGATGGCCAGGGGCGTAGCTTTCGATCTGCTCCAGATGGCCAAGTGAATCGGCCCGCAGTGCAAAGCTGCCGAATACGAAGATCTGTCCGGGGAGAAAAGTCTCACCCTGGACCGCGTCGTTGTTGATGATCGAAGGAGCCATCGGGCCTAAAGGTGACGACACAGAGGAACTCTCAATGAAAGCACCAATGTCGGTGTCAAAACCGGCAGATCTCGGGTAGGGGGTCCCGAACTGTGCCTCTTGGAGGATGGTAGCAGGAGACAAGGGACACGATGTTTTTACCCAGGTTCGGGCCCTCTCGATGGAGGTAAAACCCTAATCCTGCTTGATTAATATTGATGATATGGGTAGTACAAGAGTAGATCTACCACGAGATCAAAGAGGCTAAACCCTAGAAGCTAGCCTATGGTATGATTGTTGTTCGTCCTATGGACTAAAACTCTCCGGTTTATATAGACACAGGAGAGGGTTACGGTTACACAGAGTCGGTTACAATGGTAGGAGATCTACATATCCGTATCGCCAAGCTTGCCTTCCACGCCAAGGAAAGTCCCATCCGGACACGGGACGAAGTCTTCAATCTTGTATCTTCATAGTCCGGGAGTCCGGCCAACGGTGATAGTTCGGCTATCCAGACACCCCCTAATACAGGACTCCCTCACCCACTATGGCCCATTAAGCCCCCGGGGGGTTCCGGTAACCTCCCGGTACTCCGGTAAAATCCCGATTTCACCCGGAACACTTCCGACATCCAAATATAGGCTTCCAATATATCAATCTTCATGTCTCGACCATTTCGAGACTCCTCGTCATGTCCGTAATCACATCTGGGACTCCGAACAAAGTTCGGTACATCAAAACTCATAAACTCATAATATAATTGTCATCAAAACCTTAAGCGTGCGGACCCTACGGGTTCGAGAACTATGTAGACATGACCGAGACATGTTTCCAGTCAATAACCAATAGCGGAACCTGGATGCTCATATTGGCTCCTACATATTCTACGAAGATCTTTATCGGTCAAACCGCATAACCACATATGTTGTTCCCTTTGTCATCGGTATGTTACTTGCCTGAGATTTGATCGTTGGTATCTCAATACCTAGTTCAATCTTGTTACCGGAAAGTCTCTTTACTCGTTACGTAATGCATCATCCCGTAACTAACTCATTAGCTAACTCAACATGTACCTCTGGAGACACCTGTAGAGCTCCTTTATAATCACCCAGTTACGTCGTGATGTTTGGTAGCACACAAAGTGTTCCTCCGGTAAACGGGAGTTGCATAATCTCATAGTTGTAGGAACATGTATAAGTCATGAAGAAAGCGATAGCAACATACTAAATGATCAAGTGCTAAGCTAACAGAATGGGTCATGTCAATCACATCATTTGCCTAATGATGTGATCCCGTTAATAAAATGACAACTCATGTCTATGGTTAGGAAACATAACCATCTTTGATTAATGATCTAGTCAAGTAGAGGCATACTAGTGACATTAAGTTTGTCTATGTATTCACACATGTATCATGTTTTCGGTTAATACAATTCTAGCATGAATAATAAACATTTATCATGATATAAGGAAATAAATATAACTTTATTATTGCCTCTAGGGCATATTTCCTTCAGTCTCCCACTTGCACTAGAGTCAATAATCTAGATTACACAGTAATGATTCTAACACCCATGGAGCCATGGTGCTGATCATATTTTGCTCGTGGAAGAGGCTTAGTCAATGGGTCTGCAATATTTAGATCTGTATTTATCTTGCAAATCTCTATGTCTCCCACCTGGACTTGGTCCCGGATGGAATTGAAGCGTCTCTTGATGTGCTTGGTCCTCTTGTGAAATCTGGATTCCTTTGCCAAGGCAATTGCACCAGTATTGTCACAGAAGATCTTCATTGGTCCCGATGCACTAGGTATGACACCTAGATCGGAAATGAACTCCTTCATCCAGACTCCTTCATTTGCTGCTTCCAAAGCAGCTATGTACTCTGCTTCGCATGTAGATCCCGCCACGACGCTTTGTTTAGAACTGCACCAACTGACAGCTCCACTGTTCAATATAAACATGTATCCGGTTTGCGATTTAGAATCGTCCGGATCAGTGTCAAAGCTTGCATCGACGTAACCATTTACGACTAGCTCTTTGTCACCTCCATAAACGAGAAACATATCCTTAGTTCTTTTCAGGTATTTCATGATATTCTTGACCGATGTCCAATGATCCACTCCTGGATTACATTGGTACCTTCGTGCCAAACTTATTGCTAAGCATACGTCAGGTCTGGTACACAGCATTGCATACATGATAGAGCCTATGCTTGAAGCATAAGGAACATCTTTCATTTTCTCTCTATCTTCTGCTGTGGTCGGGCATTGAGTCTGACTCAACTTCACACCTTGTAATACAGGCAAGAACCCTTTCTTTGCCTAATCCATTTTGAACTTTTTCAAAACTTTATCAAGGTATGTGCTTTGTGAAAGTCCAATTAAGCGTCTTGATCTATCTCTATAGATCTTGATGGCCAATATGTAAGCAGCTTCACCAAGGTCTTTCATCGAAAAACTTTTTTTCAAGTATCCCTTTATGCTATCTAGAAATTCTATATCATTTCCAATTAATAATATGTCATCTACATATAATATCAGAAATGCTACAGAGCTCCCACTTATTTTCTTGTAAATACAGGCTTCTCCAAAAGTCTGTATAAAACCATATGCTTTGATCACACTATCAAAGCGTTTATTCCAATTCCGAGAGGCTTGCACCAGTCCATAAATGGATCGCTGGAGCTTGCACACTTTGTTAGCACCTTTTGGATCGAAAAAACCTTCTGGTTGCATCATATACAACTCTTCTTCCAGAAATCCATTCAGGAATGCAGTTTGACAGCCATTTGCCATATTTCATAATCATAAAATGCGGCAATTGCTAACATGATTCGGACAGACTTAAGCATCGCTACGGGTGAGAAAGTCTCATCGTAGTCAACCCCTTGAACTTTTCGAAAACCTTTTGCAACAAGTCGAGCTTTGTAGACAGTTACATTACCATCAGCGTCAGTCTTCTTCTTGAAGATCCATTTATTCTCGATGGCTTACCGATCATTGGGCAAGTCAACCAAAGTCCATACTTTGTTCTCATACATGGATCCCATCTCAGATTTCATGGCCTCGAGCCATTTTGCGGAATCTGGGATCATCATCGCTTCCTCATAGTTCGTAGGTTCGTCATGGTCAAGTAACATGACTTCCAGAATAGGATTACCGTACCACTCTGTTGTGGTTCTTACTCTGGTTGACCTACGAGGTTCGGTAGTAACTTGATCTGAAGTTTCATGATCAATGTCATTAGCTTCCTCACTAATTGGTGTAGTTGTCACAAGAACTGGTTTCTATGATGAACTACTTTCCAATAAGAGAGCAGGTACAGTTACCTCATCAAGTTCCACTTTCCTCCCACTCACTTCTTTCGAGAGAAACTCCTTCTCTAGAAAGGATCCGGATTTAGCAACAAAAGTCTTGCCTTTAGATCTGTGAAAGAAGGTGTACCCAATAGTCTCTTTTGGGTATCCTATGAAGACACATTTCTCCGATTTGGGTTCGAGCTTATCTGGTTGAAGTTTCTTCACATAAGCATCGCAACCCCAAACTTTAAGAAACGACAACTTTGGTTTCTTGCCAAACCACAGTTCATAAGGCGTCGTCTCGATGGATTTTGATGGTGCCCTATTTAACGTGAATGCGGCTGTCTCTAAAGCATAACCCCAAAACGATAGCGGTAAATCAGTAAGAGGCATCATAGATCGCATCATATCTAGTAAAGTACAATTACGATGTTCAGACACACCATTTCGTTGTGGAGTTCCGGGTGGCGTGAGTTGCGAAACTATTCTGCATTGTTTCAAATGTAAACCAAACTCGTAGCTCAAATATTCTCCTCCATGATCAGATTGTAGAAATTTTATTTTCTTGTTACGATGATTTTCCACTTCACTCTGGAATTCTTTGAACTTTTCAAATGTTTCAGACTTGTGTTTCATTAAGTAGATATACCCATATCTCCTCAAATCATCTGTGAAGGTGAGAAAATAACGATACCCGCCGCGAGCCTCAACATTCATTGGACCACACACATCGGTATGTATGATTTCCAACAAATCAGTTGCTCGCTCCATAGTTCCAGAGAACGGCGTTTTAGTCATCTTGCCCATGAGGCATGGTTCGCAAGTACCAAGTGATTCATAATCAAGTGATTCCAGAAGTCCATTAGTATGGAGTTTCTTCATGTGCTTTACAAAATATGACCCAAACGGCAGTGCCACAAATAAGTTGCACTATCATTATCAACTCTGCATCTTTTAGCTTCAACATTATGAATATGTGTATTACTACTATCGAGATTTAATAAAAACAGACCACTTTTAAGGGTGCATGACCATAAAAGATATTACTCATATAAATAGAACAACCATTATTCTCTGATTTAAATGAATAACCGTCTCACATCAAACAAGATCCAGATATAATGTTCATGCTCAACGCTGGCACCAAATAACAATTAGTCAGGTCTAAAACTAATCCCGAAGGTAGATGTAGAGGTAACGTGCCGACCACGATCACATCGACTTTGGAACCATTTCCAATGCGCATCGTCACCTCGTCCTTAGCCAATCTTCGCTTAATCTGTAGTCCCTGTTTCGAGTTGCAAATATTAGCAACAGAACCAGTATCAAATACCTAGGTGCTACTGCGAGCATTAGTAAGGTACACATCAATAACATGTATATCACATATACCTTTGTTCACCTTGCCATCCTTCTTATCCGCCAAATACTTCGGGCAGTTCCGCTTCCAGTGACCAGTCTGCTTGCAGTAGAAGCACTCAGTCTTAGGCTTAGGTCCAGATTTGGGTTTCTTCTCTTGAGCAGCAACTTGTTTGTTGTTCTTCTTGAAGTTCCCCTTCTACTTCCCTTTACCCTTTTTTTTGAAACTGGTGGTCTTATTGACCATCAACACTTGATGCTCCTTCTTGATTTCTACCTCCGCAGCCTTTAGCATTGCGAAGAGCTCAGGCATAGTCTTGTCCATCCCTTGCATATTATAGTTCATCACGAAGCTCTTGTAGCTTGGTGGCAGTGATTGAAGAATTATGTCAATGACACTATCATCAGGAAGATTAATTCCCAGTTGAATCAAGTGATTATTATACCCAGACATTTTGAGTATATGTTCAATTACAGAACTATTCTCCTCCATCTTGCAGCTATAGAACTTATTGGAGACTTCATATCTCTCAATCCGGGCATTTGCTTGAAATATTAACTTCAACTCCTGGAACATCTCATATGCTCCATGACGTTCCAAACACCGTTGAAGTCCCGGTTCTAAGCTGTAAAGCATGGCACACTGAACTATCGAGTAGTCATCAGCTTTGCTCTGCCAGACGTTCTTAACATCGTCAGTTGCATCGGCAGCAGGCCTGGCACCCAGCGGTGCTTCCAGGACGTAATTCTTCTGTGCAGCAATGAGGATAATCCTCAAGTTACGGACCTAGTCCGTGTAATTGCTACCATCATCTTTCAACTTAGCTTTATCAAGGAACACATTAAAATTCAACGGAACAACAGCACGAGCCATCTATGTACAAAAAACATAGACAAGCAAAATACTATCAGGTACTAAGTTCATGATAATTTTAAGTTCAGTTAATCATATTACTAAAGAACTCCCACTTAGACAGACATCTCTCTAGTCCTCTAAGTGATCACGTGATACAAATCAACTAAACCATGTCCGATCATCACGTGAGATGGAGTAGTTTTCAATGGTGAACATCACTATGTTGATCATGTCTGCTATATGATTCACGTTCGACCTTTCGGTCTCCGTGTTCCAAGGCCATATCTGTATATGCTAGGCTCGTCAAGTTTAACCTGAGTATTCCGCGTGTGCAACTATTTTACACCCGTTGTATTTGAACGTAGAGCCTATCACACCCGATCATCACGTGGTGTCTCAGCACGAAGAACTTTCGCAACGATGCATACTCAGGGAGAACACTTCTTGATAATTAGTGAGAGATCATCTTAAAATGCTACCTTCAATCAAAGCAAGATAAGATGCATAAAGGATAAAACATCACATGCAATCAATATAAGTGATATGATATGGCCATCATCATCTTGTGCTTGTGATCTCCATCTCCGAAGCACCGTCGTGATCACCATCGTCACCGGCGCGACACCTTGATCTCCATCGTAGCATCGTTGTCGTTTCTCCATCTATTGCTTCTACGACTATCGCTACCGCTTAGTGATAAAGTAAAGCAATTACAGGGCGCTTGCATTTCATACAATAAAGTGACAACCATATGGCTCCTGCCAGTTGCCGATAACTTGGTTACAAAACATGATCATCTCACAATAAAATATAGCATCAATCTTGACCATACCATATCACAACATGCCCTGCAAAAACAAGTTAGACGTCCTCTACTTTGTTGTTGCAAATTTTACGTGGCTGCTACGGGCTGAGCAAGAACCGTTCTTACCTACGCATCAAAACCACAACGATAGTTCGTCAAGTTAGCATTGTTTTAACCTTCGCAAGGACCGGGCGTAGCCACACTCGGTTCAACTAAAGTTGGAGAAATTGACACCCGCCAGCCACCTGTGTGCAAAGCACGTCGGTAGAACCAGTCTCGCGTAAGCATACGCATAATGTCGGTCCGGGCCGCTTCACCCAACAATACAACCGAACCAAAGTATGACATGCTGGTAAGCAGTATGACTTGTATCGCCCACAACTCACTTGTGTTCTACTCATGCATATAACATCTATGCATAAAACCTAGGCTCGGATGCCACTGTTGGGTAACGTAGTAATTTCAAAAAAATTCCTATTCACACGCAAGATCATGGTGATGCATAACAACGAGAGGGGAGAGTGTTTTCCATGTACCCTCGTAGACCGAAAGCGGAAGCGTTAGAACAGTGCGGTTGATGTAGTCGTACGTCTTCACGGCCCGACCGATCAAGCACCGAAACTACGGCACCTCCGATTTCTAGCGCACGTTCAGCTCGATGACGTCCCTCGAACTCCGATCCAGCCGAGTGTCTAGGGAGAGTTCCGTTAGCATGACGGCATGGTGACAATCTTGATGTTCTACCGTCGCAGGGCTTCACCTAAGCACCGCTACAATATTATCAAGGAGGACTATGGTGGAGGGGGGCACCGCACATGGCTAAGAGATCAAAAGATCAATTGTTGTGTCTAGAGGTGCCCCCCGCCCCCGTATATAAAGGAGCAAGGGGGGAGGGGCGGCCGGCCAGGGAGGAGGCGCGCCAAGGCGAGTCCTACTCCCACCGGGAGTAGGACTCCCTTCTTCCTTGATGTACTTGGAGAAGGGGGGAAAGAGGAGGGAGAGAGAGGAAGGAAAGGGGGGCGCCGCCCCCCTCTCCTTGTCCTATTCGGACTAGGGAGGGAGGGGTGCACGGCCCTGCCCTGGAATCCTCTCCTCTTCTTCACTAAGGCCCACTATGGCCCATTAAGCCCCCGGGGGGTTCCGGTAACCTCCCGGTACTTCGGTAAAATCCCGATTTCACCCGGAACACTTCCTACATCCAAATATAGGCTTCCAATATATCAATCTTCATGTCTCAACCATTTAGAGACTCCTCGTCATGTCCGTAATCACATTCAGGACTCTGAACATACTTCGGTACATCAAAACTCATAAACTCATAATATAACTGTCATCGAAACCTTAAGCGTGCGGACCCTACAGGTTCGAAAACTATGTTGACATGACCGAGACACGTTTCCGGTCAATAACCAATAGCGGAACCTGGATGCTCATATTGGCTCCTACATATTCTACGAAGATCTTTATCGGTCAAACCGCATAACAACACACGTTGTTCCCTTTGTCATCAATATGTTACTTGCCCGCGATTCGGTCGTCGGTATCGCAATACCTAGTTCAATCTTGTTACCGGCAAGTCTCTTTACTCGTTACGTAATGCATCATACCGTAACTAACTCATTAGCTACATTGCTTGCAAGGCTTATAGTGACATGCATTACCGAGAGGGCCCAGAGATACCTCTCTGACAATCGGAGTGACAAATCCTAATCTCGAAAAACGCCAACTCAACATGTACGTTTGGAGACACCTGTAGGGCTCCTTTATAATCACCCAGTTACTTGTGACGTTTGGTAGCACACAAAGTGTTCCTCCGATAAATGGGAGTTGCATAATCTCATAGTTGTAGGAACATGTATAAGTCATGAAGAAAGCAATAGCAACATACTAAACGATCAAGTGCTAAGCTAACGGAATGGGTCATGTCAATCACATCATTCTCCTAATGATGTGATCCCATTAATCAAATGACAACTCATGTCTATGGTTAGGAAACATAACCATATTTGATTAATGAGCTAGTCAAGTAGAGGCATACTAGTGGCATTTAGTTTGTCTATGTATTCACACATGTATCATGTTTCTGGTTAATACAATTCTAGCATGAATAATAAACATTTATCATGATATAAGGAAATAAATAATAACTTTATTATTGCCTCTAGGGCATATTTCCTTCAAATATACCCCTGTTCACTTTGCCATCCTTCTTATCCACCAAATATTTGGGGCATTTCCGCTTACAGTGACCATTTCCTTTGCAGTAGAAGCACTCATTTTCAGGCTTTGGTCCAGCTTTGGGTTTCTTCACGGGAGCGACAACTTGCTTTCCATTCTACTTGAAGTTCCCTTTCTTTCCCTTTGTCCTTTTCTTGAAACTAGTGATCTTATCAATCATCAACACTTGATGCTCTTTTCTTGATTTCTACCTTCGTCGATTTCAGCATCACGAAGCGCTCAGGAATTGTTTACGTCATCCCTTGCATACTATAGTTCATCACAAAGTTCCAGTTACTTTGGTGATGGTGACTAGAGAACTCTGTCAATCACTATCTTATCTGGAAGATTAACTCCAACTTGATTCAAGCGATTGTAGTACCCAGATAATCTGAGCACATGCTCACTGCTTGAGCTATTCTCCTCCATCTTTTAGCTATAGAACTTGTTGGAGACTTAATATCTCTCAACTCGGGTATTTGCTTGAAATAGTAACTTCAACTCCTGGAGCATCTCATATGGTCCATGACGTTCAAAACGTCTTTGAAGTCCCGATTCTAAGTCATTCAGCATGGCGCACTAAACTATCAAGTAGTCATCATATTGAGCTAGCCAAACGTTCATAACGTCTGCATCTGCTCCTGCAATATGTCTGTCACATAGCGGTGCATCAAGGACATAATTCTTCTATGCAGCAATGAGTATAAACCTCATATCACGGACCCAGTCCGCATCATTGCTACTATCATCTTTCAACTTTAGTTTTCTCTAGGAACATATATAAAAACATAGGGAAGCAACAACGTGAGCTATTGATCTACAACATTATTTGCAAAATATTGCTAGGACTAAGTTCATGATAAATTAAAGTTCAATTAATCATATTACTTAAGAACTCCCACTTAGATAGACATACCTCTAGTCATCTAAGTGATCACGTGATCTAAATCAACTAAACCATGTCCGATCATCACGTGAGATGGAGTAGTTTTCAATGGTGAACATCACTATGTTGATCATATCTACTATATGATTCACGCTTGACCTTTCGGTCTCAGTGTTCCGAGGCCATATCTGCATATGCTAGGCTTGTCAAGTTTAACCCGAGTATTCTGCATGTGCAAAACTGGCTTGCACCCGTTGTATGTGAACGTAGAGCTTATCACACCCGATCATCACGTGGTGTCTCGGCACGACGAACTTTCGCAATGGTGCATACTCAGAGAGAACACTTGTACCTTGAAATTTAGTGAGAGATCATCTTATAATGCTACCGTCGAACTAAGCAAAATAAGATGCATAAAGGATAAACATCACATGCAATAAATATAAGTGATATGATATGGCCATCATCATCTTGTGTCTTTGATCTCCATCTGCAAAGCACCGTCATGATCACCATCGTCACTGGCGCAACACCTTGATCTCCATCGTAGCATCGTTGTCGTATCGCCAACTATTGTTTCTACGACTATCGCTACCGCTTAGTGATAAAGTAAAAACAATTACAGGGCGATTGCATTGCATACAATAAAGCGACAACCATATGGCTCCTGCCAATTACCGATAACTCTGTTACAAAACATGATCATCTCATATAATAAAATTTAGCATCATGTCTTGACCATATCACATCACAACATACCCTGCAAAAACAAGTTAGACGTCCTCTACTTTGTTGTTGCAAGTTTTACGTGGCTGCTACGGGCTGAGCAAGAACCGTTCTTACCTATGCATCAAAACCACAATGATTTTTCGTCAAGTATGTGTTGTTTTAACCTTCAACAAGGACCGGGCGTAGCCACACTCGATTCAACTAAAGTTGGAGAAACTGACACCTGCCTGCCATCTGTGTGCGAAGCACGTCGGTATAACCAGTCTTGCATAAGCATACGCGTAATGTCGGTCCGGGCTGCTTCAGCCAACAATACCGCCGAATCAAAGTATGACATGCTGGTAACCAGTATGACCATTATCGCTTTGTGTTCTACTCGTGCATATAACATCTACGCATAAACCTGGCTCGGATGCCACTGTTGGGGAACGTGGTAATTTCAAAAATCTCCTATGCACACGCAAGATCATGGTGATGCATAGCAACGAGAGGGGAGAGTGTTGTCCACGTACCCTCATAGACCAAAAGCGGAAGCGTTATGCAACGCGGTTGATGTAGTCGTACGTCTTCACGATCGACCGATCCTAGTACCGAACGTACGGCACCTCCGCGATCTGCACACGTTCAGCTCGGTGACGTCCCACGAACTCTGATCCAGTAGTGTGGAAGGAGAGTTTCGTCAGCACGACGGCGTGATGACGGTGATGATGAAGCTACCGGCGCAGAGCTTGGCCTAAGCACTATGATGATATAACCGAGGTGGATTATGGTGGAGAGGGGCACTGCACATGGCTAAGAGATCAATGATCAACTTGTGTGTCCATGGGGTGCCCCCTTCCCCCGTATATAAAGGAGTGGAGGAGGGGGAGGGCCGGCCCTCTACTATGGCGCGCCCTGGGGAGTCCTACTACCACCGGGAGTAGGATTCCCCCCTTCCAAGTAGTAGGAGTAGGAGAGAAGGAAGGGGAAGAGAGAAGAGAAGGAAGAAGGGGGCACCGCCCCTCCCCCTAGTTCAATTCGTACTAGGCCTTGGGGGGTGCGTGGCCTGCCTTAGGTAGCTCCTCTCTCTCTCTCCCTTAAAGCCCAATAAGGTCCATATACTCCCCGGTGAATTCCCGTAACTCTCCGGTACTCCGATAAATACCCGAACCACTCAGAACCTTTCAGATGTCCGAATATAGCCTTCCAATATATTGATATTTACGTCTCAAACATTTCAAGACTCCTCGTCATGTCCCCGATCTCATCCGGGACTCCGAACAAACTTCGTTCATCAAATCACATAACTCATAATACAAATCGTCAAAGAACGTTAAGTGTGCGGACCCTACGGGTTCAAGAACTATGTACACATGACCGGGACTCATCTCCGGTCAATAACCAATAGCAGGACCTGGATGCTCATATTGTCTCGTACATATTCTATGAAGATCTTTATCGGTCAAACCGCATAACAACATACGTTGTTCCCTTTGTTATCGGTATGTCACTTGCCCGAGATTCGATCGTCGGTATCTCAATACCTAGTTCAATCTCGTTACCGGCAAGTCTCTTTACTCGTTTCGTAATGCATAATCCCGCAAATAACTCATTAGTCACATTGCTTGCAAGGCTTATAGTGATGTGCATTACCAAGAGGGCCCAGAGATACATCTCCGACAATCGGAGTGACAAATCCTAATCTTGATCTATGCCAACTCAACAAGTACCATCGGAGACACCGTTAGAGCACATTTATAATCACCCAGTTACGTTGTGATGTTTGGTAGCACACAAAGTGTTCCTCTGGTATTCGGGAGTTGCATAATCTCATAGTCATAGGAACATGTATAAGTCATGAAGAAAGCAATAGCAATATACTAAACGATCAAGTGCTAAGCTAACAGAATGGGTCAAGTCAATCACATAATTCTCTAATGATGTGATCCCGTTAGTAAAATGACAACTCATGTCTATGGCTAGGAAACTTAACCATCTTTGATTCAACGAGCTAGTCAAGTAGAGGCATACTAGTGACACTCTATTTGTCTATGTATTCACACATGTACTAAGTTTCCGGTTAATATAATTCTAGCATGAATAATAAACATTTATCATGAAATAAGGAAATAAATAATAACTTTATTATTGCTTCTAGGGCATATTTCCTTCACCATGAAGGCCCAATAGTCCCCCGGGGGGTTCCGGTAACCTCCCGGTACTCCGAAACTTATCTGATACTTCCCGAAACCATTCCGATGTCCAAATGTAACCTTCCAATATATCAATCTTTACCTCTCGACCATTTCGAGAATCCTTGTCCTGTCCGTGATCTCATCCGGGACTCCGAACAAACTTTGGTCACCTAAACACATAACTCATAATACAAATCGTCATCGAACATTAAGCGTGCGGACCCTACGGGTTCGAGAACTATGTAGACATGATCGAGATACATATCCAATCAATATCCAATAGCAGAACCTGGATGCTCATATTGGCTCCTACATATTCCACGAAGATCTTTATCAGTCAAACCGCATAACAACATACGTTGTTCCCTTTGTCGTCGGTATGCTACTTGCCCGAGATTCGACCGTCGGTATCTTCATACCTAGTTCAATCTCGTTACAAGCAAGTCTCTTTACTCATTCCGTAATGCTTCGTCCCGCAACTAACTCATTAGTCACATTGCTTGCAAGGCTTATAGTGATGAGCATTACCGAGAGGGCCCAGAGATACCTCTCCGATACACAGAGTGACAAATCCTAATCTCGATCTATGCCAACCCAACAAACACCTTTGGAGACACTTGTAGAGCATCTTTATAATCACCCAGTTACGTTGTGACGTTTGATAGCACACAAGGTGTTCCTCCAGTATTCGGGAGTTGCATAATCTCATAGTCAGAGGAACATGTATAAGTCATGAAGAAAGCAATAGCAATAAAACTTAACGATCATTATGCTAAGCTAATGGATGGGTCTTGTCCATCACATCATTCTCTAATGATGTGATCTCGTTCATTAAATGACAAGACATGTCTATAGTCAGGAAACATAACCATCTTTGATTAACGAGCTAGTTAAGTAGAGGCATACTAGGGACACTATGTTTTGTCCATGTATTCACACATGTACTAAGTTTCTGGTTAATACAATTCTAGCATGCATAATAAACATTTATCATGATATAAGGAAATACAAATAACAACTTTATTATTGCCTCTAGGGCATATTTCCTTCACCGTGAACCCGTATGGGCCCGGGGCCTTTTCAGGTGGGGAGGCGATGATCGCCGCCCACACCTCCACGATAGAGAAAGGGGAAACAAGCCCCCGGTCATCAATCTGTGGGATGTGGATCGCATCCCAGTTTATCACTTTCTGACGTTGCTCCCTTTGCCCAATCCCAGCAGCAAAGTGCTCGAACACCGCCTCTTCTTTAGCAAAATGATCAAATAATTCTCTGTTACCCACTATCAAGGAGTGGATGAAGTTTTTCCGTTTACGGGCTCGCATCTTAGCATGAAATAGCTTAGTGTTAGTTTTGGCCGCATGCAGCCAGCCAATCCGAGAAGCTTGCCTCTTCCTAGCTCTGTCAATTGCGGCTATGCCCAGCACTTTGATCTTCAGATGCTTCCTGAGGTGAAATTCAGCGCTGGGGAGTTTTTTGAATTCCTGTGTTGTATCAAGCCTCAGAATCACCTCATTGGCGATGTGGAACTGCAATTTCGTCTTGCCAAAGGTGGCCTTACTCCAAATTTTCAGATCATCCCCCACTCTGGTCAGTCTCCTCTTGATCCTGACGAAAGGGCAGTCGTGATTGACTGGTCGGTGCCAAGCATGTTGTACAGTTTCAAAGAAGTGAGGAAACTTCGGCCAAAAGTTTTCGAATCTGAATCGGGCTAGTCTAAAGGGAGCTGTGGCTTTGGTGAGCAGCAGCGGGCAGTGGTCCAAGAAGGAAGTTGAGGCTACAGTCAGAATGAAATCCGGGTGATTTTCCTCCCACTGAGAATTGCAGAAAAATTTGTCGATGC